>NC_135835.1:20002500-20155000 GCF_029677425.1 Wolffia australiana | reverse complement strand
AGGGAGAGATATAAGGAGAGAGAGAGAGGTAGAGACAAGAAGAGAGATGAAGGGAGAGATAAAGGGAGAGAGAGGTAGAGACAAGGAGAGATAGTAGAGTGAGAAAGAAAGAGAGCGAACCGAATTACCCCACCGCTGCCAATCCATCCTTCTGGCGCGAGGTGACAAAGAAATTTAATTACAAATTCTTTAATTTACAGGGTTTGAATGTGTTGTATATCATGCTTAAATGTGTGGTTAAAAAAGAGTCTGTTATGTGTTCGATCTTTATATTTAAGCATAGGCGTTTAGGAATTTCTATTGGTAATGGGGTAAAAGATGTGTTTAATAAAGTAAACGATGTATCATTCAGAAGTCATTTGGTATAAACTGCTGAGATGTGGCGTAAAAAGGGACTGTAATTGAACTGTGGTTTATCCAGGGATAAGATCCGTCTTTATCTATGTGTCCTATCTTTATATGTAACCATAGGCGTTTAGGAATTCCTGTGTAATGAGCTTCGTGTTAGCTCAAACTATGATGTGTTCGATAAAATTAATAGTGTATCGTTCAGAAATCTTGTGATGTTTGGTGGATACAATAGTAATCTATGTAGAATCAAGCGTGGCACATTTGCCCATTATTATATTCATAAAATTAGTCAACAGTTCAATTAAATTCATGCAACAATCTCTTCAAATGAAAAAAACGTTGAACAGAAAATTCATCAAAAGTCAAATAAGTAAATCATAATCAAATAAGTTCCACACTAATTTGGGGAAAATGTACTGTTTGTGTGTGCATTATTTTAATGAGAGATTTTAACTGGTTGACATTATCAACGATTTATTATAACAGATAAGTGGCTTAAATGAAGGCTGGTCTGGTAGTTTGATGATCCCTTAGCCACAACTTAAATCATTTTCCTCAACCATTTTGTCATTGTCGTGCAAAGGGATCCATAAGTTTTTGCACTGCAGTTACTTGAGTAGGGATCATCATGGGGAATTAACTGTGAAACATAAATGCCTTTGAGGCTTTACCATCAAGATGAGGACAAAACAAATGAACATTTAAATTTACCTAAAAAACCTTCTGTGAGAATATGCCACAATGTAAAGAGAAGAAATTTGATTTTCTTTATGTTATTGGGCTTTAACAAAATTTCCTAATTATCTGCTCTATTTTATTTATGCTCTATCCCTTGTTCTACATCATGTACGTAAACATCAAGAAGTGAGGGAATATCAAATGATACCAGACTATATCTGTGAAAGATATCAGCCCAAAAAGATCACAGCCTGGGAACCTCCCTATCCTGCAACTTAAGATCATGTTGCCACCATAACCTTCATTCATTTATTGAGGACCATTTGTATAAATTACTGTATCCAAGGAACTCTGGGGTATAAAAGTATTTAGTTATAGAGATGTCTCTCTCTTTACTCTTCCCTCTCTTCAGTAGGTGACCAAAAAACAAACCTTCAATGATCCCATCATCAAACCTTCAATGTCGCCCTCATCATCATAATCACCACTATCATCATCATCATGGTCATCATCATTATCATGATGCCTTTTGATGGAGTTTCAGTAGTTCAGGAAAGGATCAAAATTGATCCTGGCAGCCGCTGCTGCTGCTGTGGCTTAGGGTTTTGGTG
Organism: Wolffia australiana; assembly: GCF_029677425.1. NCBI lineage: Eukaryota > Viridiplantae > Streptophyta > Magnoliopsida > Alismatales > Araceae > Wolffia > Wolffia australiana. The sequence continues at coordinate 20,153,360 of NC_135835.1, read as the reverse complement.
TTCTTCCGCTGGTGGTTAGAATGATCTAGGTTTGGAGTAATAAGATTACTGTGAGCTTTTATGAACTACTTGGTGCAGTTGAATCCCTGGCAGACGGCAACCCAGACCATGAGAACCAGGAGGAGGAGGAAGACGAGGACGCATAGTTTGAGTTTCATGGTCTGAATCCAAATCTTGCGTCTGACCTGACCACCCGTCTTCTTGAAATCTTGGGCCTGTTTGGATGATCCTTCATTAGATCAACAACCCATTAAATTATCGTCGAGAGGTTTCAGAAAAATTACCTTGGCTCGTAGATCAGTCGTCTTCTCAGTCAGATCGCCTAATTTCTGCCCTCTGTCCACGGCCTGATAAGATATTACCCGAAGATGTACAACTCAGTTTGTTTAACTGGGTAAGAATGAGATTACATGAATGATGTAGAATAATATTACTGGAAAAAGGTTTGCATATTAATAAAATGAGATTAATGATAACATGAGATAATTGGAAACAGGTTGGCAGAGTAATAGAATGAGAATGTTAGGAAGAGGTAGGCAGATGAATGGACCAACCCACCTTCTCAACATTTTCTAACATTATGTTTTTTATTTCTGAAACCTGGGCCTTGACTTTGAGCAGCTTTATGAGCTCGTCAGAATGCCCCACGACATACACCATATGCTCCTTAATAATAGGACTGCACAATAAGAAGAAAGTTCACAAAAGATTGAGGAGAAGGAAACAAAACCCAGATGAAGAAAAAAAATTCAGACAAACCCAAATTCATCGTTCAGACTTTTGGCGCGGGCCGTGTCTGCCCTACCACCACCGTATCTCTTCCTAAACTCTTCCTTTAGACGTTCTAGATAGGCCATGGCGACCTGCTTCCCCACAGAATCTTTAACCACAACGCAATACGCTGCAAAAATAATAAAACATAGAACAGAGCCGATGTTAACTAATTTTTCCCGCTAAATCAGGGGCAAAACTTGGAAAATGATGATGCGTGTCTTAGAAAGATCTCGAAATGATGAAGTTTATAGAATGATCAAGAAAAATAAAATTGGGGGGAACTCACCGTAACCGTCTTGGACGAGAAAATTGAAGCCGTGGTGATCGCAATGGTAAGTTAAACGGCAGTTGGCGGACGGAAGATTTCTGAGACACTGAAGAGCGATGGCGGGGAAGTTGCCGGCGAATTCCGTGTACTCGGCCAGCACCGTCATCCCCCTCGCCACGAAGCTGTAAATGAAAGCGTTCTCCATCGCCACCCCGTCGTCCAGTCTTCCACAGATCTGGCGCGGTAAAGGTGGGCAGCAGCAGACACCACTGACTTAACTGAGAGATAGAGAGAGAGACATGTATTGAATATTCGACCCTCCACACACATTTAAGAGGAAATCCCGAAAGTACCCCTCCAATCTGCTGTTCAAACTTTTGGCGCGGATGACGAACGGGACGAGAAAACGGAAAACAGAACGAAGCTTCGTTAGAGTTCCCGTCCCGTTCCGACATCGATTAGTCAAATTTTCAGTCTTATCGTCCATGAGGTGCTATCGATAGTGCAGGGACGCGGACGGGACGATTTTTCGTCTTGGACGAAACAAACGTCCCGTTCGAGCATACCGACGAATTTCTGGACGAAAATTCGTCCCGGGGACCACTGGACTGGACGGTTTTCGTCACGTTGGACGCAAAAATCATCCGTCCGGAGGGTCTTAGACGATGGACGCCACTCAGAAATAATAGTACATATGCACCTTTGTGTTCTATCTCCTCAGTAATTCCCTAGAAAACTTGAAAAAATCTATATTAATATATTAAAAATATGGGTTTTTTTTGTTGAGGAACGAATTTTGGGATGAAAATTCGTCCCGGGAGGACTGGACGGGACGAAAAACTGCCCCGGTATGAGTGGACGGGTCGGTTTTTAATCGTTGGACGAAAAACCGTCCTGTCCTTCGTCCCTGAACTTACTCTGGACGTCGGATGGGACGAAATCCATCCCATCTCGTCCATCGTCCACGTCCAGGACGATACATTAGAGTTCCCGTCCCGTTCCGTCATCAATTAGTCTAGTTTTCAGTCCCATCGTCCATGACGTGTTAACACCTGAAACTAATGCAATTTCGTAAATGGGCTCTCTGATATCCATCTGTACCGATATCAGGTTACCGGATATCAGATGACGAAATCAGATATCGGTTGCTACAGTACAGATATCCCGCGCCGCTGTTATCCGTCCCGATATCAGCATTCATCCTCGTCTCAAAGGTAGGATGACGATATCGGAAAAGCTGTTCTCTCATCTACAGTCCAGATCCGAGGCTCTGAACGGGACAGCATTTTCGTTCAAAGAAGATAAATGCGTCCCATCCGCAGCCGTGAACCTTATGACGGCAAGCCCTGAAACGGGACGAAAAGCCCGTTCAACCCCGTTCCGTCATCTTCAGCTGTCTACAGTACTGCAACCATGATGAGGAATGATGAAATCTTCAACATTTTTAAGCCACGGACGACGAAGATGACCATTTACGTCATCTCTTGCGAACATTAAACGAGAAAAACGGGGAATTTGGGAGATTTTTACCTAGGTGGAGAGGGAAAGCTAAGAGTAGAGGCGGGCGAAAAACCCGTTCAACCCCATTCCGTCATCTGCAGCAGTCTAAAATACTGCAACCACGATGAGGAATGATGAAATCTTCAACATTTTTAAGCCAACGATGTCGAAGATATAGTTCCAGATCGTCCCGGACGTGGACGATGGACGGGACGGGACAAAGTTCAACCTGTCCGACGTCCAGAGTAAGTTCAGTGACGAAAGACGGGACAGGACAAATTTCGACCCATCCGACGTCCAGAGTAAGTTTAGTGACGAAGGACGGGACGGGACAAATTTCGACCCGTCCGACATCCAGAGTAAGTTCAGTGACGAAGGACGGACAGTTTTTCTGTCCAGTCCTCCCAAACAAATTTTCATCCCGAAATTCGTCCCGGACGAAAAAAATCCATTATATATATATTTTGTTGAACAATAAACTCATTTTATAATATCATTAGACGAGAAAAACGGGGAATTTGGGAGATTTTTTACCTGGGTGGGAAGATAGCTAAGTGTAGAGGCTGCCCACGAGAGAAGAATACAAGTCGTCGTCAGGAGACAAGCCAGCCTTCAACATGCGCTCGTAGAGCTGGAAAGCCTCCTCCGATCTCCCCTCCTTGGCCAACCCCGCTATCATCGCAGTGAAAGAAACAACACTCGGCATCAACCCCCTTCCCTCCATCTCCGAGAACAGCGCCAACCCATCCTCCACCTTCCCCAACACGCAGTGCCCGTGAATCAGCGACGTGTAAGTGTAAACATCCGCCACGACCCCCCTCCCCTCCATCTCCTTCAGCAGGGCCTCGGCCTCCTTCAAACTCCCCTTCTTCACCCACCCATCGATCATAGCGTTGTAGCTCACCGCAGTGGGCGAGAACCCCGCCTTCTCCATCTCTTTCAAGACGAGCCTCGCCTCGCCGAGATCCCCTTCCTTGCAGTGAATGTCGATTAACGTCGTGAAAGAGACGATATTTGGGGATACCCCTCTCTCTCCCATGGATCGTAGCAGCCTCTTCGCTTCTTCCGAGTTCTTCATCAAGAATTGCGCGCAGGCGAGGGTGTTGTAGGCGTAGACGTCGAGTTGAAGGCCCTTCTTCTCGATCACGGCCTGCAAATCAACAACTTTCTCGAAGTCGCCCTTCTTGCAGTACCCGTCCATGAGGGTGTTGAGAAGAACGATGTTGAGGTCGATTCCTTTGCTCTGCAAGTCGTGGAGGAGCATCTCGGCCGCTTGCATCTGCCCCCGCTTGCATAGACCGTTGACGAGAGCTCCGTAGGTGTGGGCGTTTGGCAGCAGCCCGCGATCGACGAACTCGTCGAAGAAGGCGAAAGCTCGCTTCAAATCGCCGGATTTGCAGAGCAGATCGATCATGGCGGTGAGAACATGGACGTCGGGAAGAACTCCCTCGTTCGTCATTTCATCGAACGCCTTCTCCGCGAGATGGGTTTTCCCCAATTTCGCGAACCCGTCGATGAGAATCGCGTACGTCGCGGCGTTTCGGCTGACGCGGTTCTTCTCCGCCATGGCTGAGATCTCGAGAGCGGAGGAAGGGTCGCCGGAGTCGAGGTAAGCTTTGATGAGCGAATTGTAAGAGTAAACGTTCGGTTGGAGTTTTCTCTCGAGCATTTCCTCGAACAGTTGGCGCGCGCGCTTGGTCTCCCCGGACTTGCAGAGGCCGTCCAGCACCATGGCCATTGCCTGCACCGAGATCGGCACGCGACGGTCGAGATCGAGCACGCGGCGGAAGAAATTGAAGGATTGTTCGAACTTGCGAGATTTCTTGAGGTTTCGCAGGTGTGCATCGCATGATCTTTGGTCGAAACTTCCGAAATTCTGGAGCGCGAACTCGAACGCCGCGAGAGATTCCTCGAACATGCCCGCCTCGGAATACTCTCTGAAGAGCATGTCTATCAAGGTCGCCGAAGCGCGGCGTTTTTTCTCGGAGAGGTCGACGGTGGAGGCGATGGAGGAGAATGGCGGTGCAGGATTTTGCGCCATGAACGATCGAAGAAGCTCTCTTGCAGAGGAAAACCTCCGTTTGGAGAGAAGATTGTAAATCGAGGTGATGACGGCCATGGCGGATTGCAGGCGAAGTTCTCCGGCGAGGGAATCGCAGGATTTCCTGGGAAAGAAGATCAGACTCTTCTTCGGCAAGAACCTTCTCATCTCCGAATGATGTTTGGGATTTATGGATAGAGTTTGATGTTTATACAACCCATTGTTAATCTTATAAACTGTAAATTCACTTGGAAAATATGCATTTTGCAAAGTGGATTTTCATAAAGTCAGAAGCATAATATTAGATAAATCATATATGGGAGTTTTTGTACACCGAAAATTCATTAGGAAAATATCGCATTTTTCCAAGTGGATTATCAGAAGTCAAAAGCTTGATGTTTGAAAATTCATAGATGGAAATTTTTGTAGATATGTTTTTGGGGGAATCAAGTCGAAAATCCAAAAAAAAGGGTGGTTGAAGAAATATATATTATTGGTGTCTTTTCTGCCAAAATTAGAAAGAAATATCCATTCTTGGTGGTTATATCGCCACAACCTTTTTAAATATGCTCTCCAACCCAGGTAAGTAAACTTTGTCAAACCCACATAGTTCATTTGTGGCTTATTTTGTGGCCCTGGGTTTTGGAAAAGTTATAGTTCAGACCACAATCAGTTCATAAAAAAATTGTACCAAACAGTGTGCAATTGTATTGGCTTTCAAACAAAACAAGTCTCACGCACTGGTACAGTGTGTAGAACAATCAGAATCTACCACTTAGCAATGGGGATAATAAGGAATTTTAATTTAAATGAATATGAAATAATTAGAATGTTGGATTCATATCACACAACTCAATTCGTGCATGTTGTTGAGCCTGCACAGCCGCCTTGGTCTTGTCTGCGTGGGTCATGCAACCCACCAATGAATAATGAGTGGAGTGCAGACCTTCCTCGCATACCTACTCTAAAGATTGCAATTCGCTGACCCTGATAATTCCTAAAAAATAGTACAATTTTTTACATTATGTATATAAAATGTCATAAATGAATGTTCTTACTAAATAAATGCCAAAGCATTTAGGAAAGTTTCCCTAGAGGTCAAAATGTCACAATGAGCTCCTTTCTTGTATAATTTTATAATCATCTTAAAAATATATAATATTTTACTTTATAATTATGAATGAATGTTCCAAATATGAATCATAAATGATAACATATTAACATCAATATAATTCATGAAATGTTAATAAATTTAATAAAAAATCATGAATAAATGCATTTTATCAACACCTCATTCGTGGAACTGTGGGACTATTTGTTTTCATGTTTTACTTGGATTCTCACATAATACAAAAATATTCATTTTTTATCATGAAAACATAGTTCTTTATTTTATTGTAATTTCACTTGTTCTCTTCCTAAAAATAATGACCACATTATTGATGCCATGCAAATTACCTTAGAATTATAACTGATATTACTTGAGTATCTACATCCAAATGACCATATTACATGTTATCATGGTATTTATTCAGTCAAATAGTCCTTAGTATGAATGTACAAAGTCTTTTTATTTTTATACAAATTTATTTATTCACATTCATTGTGAAATTACAATTAAAATTTGGAGCATACCTTTTAAAATGGATTTTTTAATTTTTCCTAGGTTTAGTTTACTTTATCTCTCTCGGACGTGTGGTGCCACTCATTGGTCTAGTTTCCTAATAATCATTGTCGCAAGTTACTTGACAACTAAGATTGGACCAAATTTAAAACACAATTTGCACATATCCAGTAGTCTACTTGAACTGAAAAATGGAGCCTAGTTTGTTACTAGTCTCCTCTACCCATACGAACATAAACATATATTTAGGAACAGCTTTCATGTGGGTAAAAACACTAGGAAATTTGCATCAACACTTTTGGCCAGGAAGGAGACCAATTGCTTATGTAGTCCAAATTCCCTTCGATCTTGAAGTGAATTTTAAAGTTGATTCTTAATTAACATTCTTTTTACTGGTGCCATTACCTGAGCCCTCATTTGCTTATCTATATTTTTTTCCGTCCACTTTACCTTCTTGGATGTGCACCGGGCAGAAAATTGGTTTCAGGTGTGAGAATAGACAAGGCGTTTACAAGCTAATTTCTGAAGAACTTTCTTTTGGTCATAGGGCTCTTTTTGTTTCCTCTATTGTTACTTCATATCTTTTGTGGTATTGTCATTTGGGAAACCATTATTTTCAAAAATAAAAAAAATCGCGTTGGTTTTTTCTTAATAACTATATGTGTAAATCGTGTCAATTAGGCAAACACCACCATCTGTCATCATGCCCCTCTTATACTCCCTTTATTTCAGGTCATCACTACTATATTATCTTTGTTGATAACTTCAATTGGGTGAACTAGGTCTATCTTCTCCAAGATTGTTTCCTAGTTCACACCACAATTGTTCACTTCATTGTTGAGTGATGTTTAGAATGAAGTCCTTGAATGCACACAATGACTTAGTTAGTTATGATGAGACCATAATATACTGATCACAAGTTTTCAATTGTGTATTACGAATATTCAAATATGTTGGATACTCGAGATGTACAACAAGTTATCAGAATAGAATAACACTATCTGATCCTACTTATATGATTGAAAATGTCATGTCTCGGTTCAGAGTACTTATAAAGACATTAGTGTGGAGATACTAAGGACAAATGGTGGGTGTCCTTTAAAGAAAGAGTGCACTAATATGTAAAAATACCTAAATGCTATTATATGAAACATCAATTATGTTGATTCATGTAGTGGTTGTATAAGTGGTATTTGGAACTAAGACTTTAATGATATCTTGTATATGTATGATCATGTTTTGTCTACTTAGAAGATGTCACAAGTCTCGATTCAAAATACTTATATATACATTAGTGTGGAGCAACTAAGGACAAATGGTGGGTATCCTTTAGAGAAAGAGTTCACTAATATGTATAAATACCTAAATGATATTACATTGATTCATGTTGTGGTTGTGTAAGTGGTATTTTGAACGGAGACTTTAATGACATCTCGTATATGGACGATCATGTTTTGTCTACGACATATGAGTCTCTAAATATGGGGTTACAACGTCTTATCTCAAACATAGCAAGACATACATGAAGGTGATTGAGTAGTCAATATGGGATAATCTGCCCTCGGTATTAGTGGAGATTGACTCAAGAAAGAATATGCATTAAAACCACGGTCATGGTATAAGGGATATTAGAAAAGGCACTCCCTATGATTCTCGTTGCATGTTTGTACTAACTGACAGTTCAAAGTTTGATGACTAACCTTACCCTAAGTCATTTGGGAGTATTTCACCGAGGAAGGATTATACATACACAGTAATCAATGACAGTAAAAGTTCCATGAGAGAGTTCAAATATTACTCAATATCTTCTGGACCATGAGGTGTAGCTTAGAACCCTAGAGGTAGGAAACTTAACCCATCAACTGGGTTAATATCAATTATTGATTAATTATTCTATTTGTCAATATAGCTAATTAATAAGGTTGACTAATAAATTTTATTTCATCGTTAAAATTATTAACAGGTGATTACATGGGCCTAGAGGTTACACATAGAATATTAAAAGGTCATCATATTTTATACTTTATTCATAAGGGTATTTCTAATAAAATCCTTTAATATATAATGGGGGACCCATTTTATGTTCCCATGCTAGTCAGATCTGAGTGCTTCCCCTCCCTTTCTTCTCTTTTTCACACATCACTCATTTCATTAGAGAGTCTTGATGGTGAGAAAATCAAAAAGATCTTTAAGAGGAGTTGAAAAAGAAGAAGAGGAGATACACCAGCGGTTGAATGCGTGGATAGATCTTGAGGCATGGGACCACATGAACAGCTTGAAAACACTCTCTCAAGGAACAGGCTAAGGGTGGAACAAGTTCCCCACAAGTAATACTATGTTTTAGAGATCAATTTTGAATTTATTTAATCTTATGCTGATAGGAAATGGTTTTCCAAGCATTCATTCAAGTCCCAACATCCAACACTTTGTACTCTTCTACACCCAAGACTGTGTGCACCTACAATGACTGGAGCTGAACCAAGACTCACTTCACACATTTTGTGCTAATTGTGCCATTCTTGATTGCTTGCGTACTACTCATTGAGATGAATCTTCATCATTATTTGTTGTCTGATGCTCTCTTTTTAGTCATATATCTACAAAATCGGCCTCCTGCTCCACTTGGGCGAAAAATTCCACTTCATCATCTTTTGGAGACTCTCACGTTTCACCCTATCATTCCTTATGTTACTCATGTTTAGCCCTCCGATCTTCAAAAATAATATGTCCTGGTAGAGCTTTTCTCCTGTTTTCTCTTATGCTTATAACTCGAGCTTAAAGTCGTGAATTCAAATTAAGAGCAGTTATTTCGGGTGTGTTCCCTGAATCTTCATTTTTATCCTTACCCCAAACGTCTTTGGATGCATTGTTTTTGTCTAAGATGACTCAAAGGGTCTTTTTGGGCTACTTACAAGCCCAAAAGGTTGTCGGGTCTATTTTCCTAATATTTGACACAACATGACATAATGATATTGGACGTCGTCAATGACGACGTTCGACGGATAATTCCCTAAGGAGATGTAACTATGTGATGACGTGAATCCTACATGGAAGTACGTGCATGCCCTGACTCATGGGGAAATTCGTCGAGTTCTGAGGTCCGGGGTGGGTGACCGATGACGATGAAGGTGACCTCCTGACCCTCGTGAGAGTGACGACGACGACTACAATATCAAACAAAGGAGTTCCGTTGACACTCACACGTAACGAACGGGCTCGGCCCATACCTAAGAATTCACTCGTGAAGTAGTTTTCTAGATATATAATGTCTCACCTATTTATAACCCGAGCGCGGTAGAGTGCAATCCTAAATATACTGAAAGACGTAATGTAACGAACAAGCAGGGAGACGACGTACCTCGTCAGTGACGGTGTTCGTCGTTAGTGTCTTCGTCTGTGCACTGATTGACGCAGGCCGATAGGCGGAGGCGTGCCGAGGACGGATGATGACTTGCAAATTAACATCATTAATTGATGAATTTTACATTATATTTATGTGTTTTGATGACTATATTTGCATGTTATCATATAAAAATAAAGATAAATGACTTATACTTTGATTTTATTATTATTTCTAATTTTTTATCATTTTTTACATGGAATTTAGCCTCATTTCCATGAAGAAATATTTTTTATAGGGCTTTAAATACTTGGCTAAAGGTTTGTAAGGGCTTTCATAATTTTTCTGGAATTTTCCCATATTTTCATATAATTTTTTGACCAATATTTAGCCAAGAAATGATTTTTTATTTAAATAATACATTTGCTATTTATTTAGCATCTTTATAATATATATATATATATAAAGGGGTATCCACGTCATTTGCCCAAAATTTGGGCAAATACGTGGATGTGTCTTTAATATATATATATATATATATATACATTATTAAAATAAAAGTCGGTAAAGTTTTTTTTAATTATTACCTTGTTGGTTAGCTGCGTGCATTAAATGCACACGGCAACCGACACGCATGTGCATGGCATATGCTAATTGTTTTTAAGTTGTTAGCGCGTGCATTTAATGCACACGCTAACCGACATATTTTTTAAAAAGAAATCAACGCTCAATGGCGTCGATTCTCCGCGTGCATTTAATGCACGCGGAAATCAACACTGTAAAACGTAAACGACAAACGATAAGCTTACCACTATTTTTTTTTAAAACGACGCGGTCAAAAATTGCATCTCAACGGGAAAAAAATAATATATAAAATCTTTTGTTTTTTTTATATATAAAAATAGGACGACGTGCCATTCTCTCAACCACTCAAAAGGGTGAATTATTTAACAATGATTGCGCGCCGATGACGCGGACAATCACGTGTCAGAACATGATCCGGGAAGGCGTAAAATGAGAAAAGCATCCGGCAACCAATAAGAAAGCGCCATTTCCAAGCTTCTTGGAGGAGAGATAAATTAATCCAACGGTAGACATTAAGCGCCAATAAAATGACGATATCTTGAGATCTAACCGTCTGATCAAGCTGAAATTTTGAGGGCATGTTCGTCTTTTCTCCCTCTACAATCTAGATGGTTGGATCTTTAAATGAAGGTCTGGAAATGGGCGAAAATGACTTTTTGAATCTCGCTCCAAGGATTTGGCCAGGAAGGACACAAGGGATGCTTTGGAAGTCGACAGTTCTTGATTCTGCACTCAAAGTTGAAAGTTTCTGATTTGTATTTCAATCTTCTTCTCGAACAATTCTAAAACACCAAGGCATGGGCGAAATGTACATGCCCTAGAAGTTGGTTTTGAATGAAATTAGCACTGCATTTTGATTCAATTTAGAACATCTTTGCATCATTAGATTTTTAATTTAGGGTCGGATTTCATCTTTTCCCCAAATTCTTCACTTTCTCTCTCTAGGTTAATTTGTCTAGTTTCTCACTCCATATTTTGATTTTTATTGTTTAGGAATTTAATTTAATATATAAAAAACCAAAAAATAAAATTTGATTCGAAAATTCATCCATCTTGAAGTCCAATTTAAAAGTCCCTTTCTTGATTATTTAATTCCCAATTTTAATTCATAAAAATTGTCTTAAAATTTTATAATAATTGGGAAATTAATAATCTGAATTAATCTGATCTTAAAATTGAAATATTTCTATCTTGAGCTTTCTGACCAAAATATTTAAACTAAAAATTAAGTCTTACTTTATTTTGATTAATTAAAAACATTATTAAGCATAATTAAGATTTATTAATTACAAAATTAATTCATCTTTGAATTAATTCATTGAAATTGGAAAAAATTCTTATTTGTTGCCTCCCTATGGTTCGACCCCTTACTTGCTCTATATTCTATATTTTGTGATTAAGGGAAATTATAAATTTTTTTGTATAAGTCAAAACGCTAAATCAGCGACATATTTACACGCATTTTTAGGCTTATCAACAGACACGGCTTGGCTCGACTAGTGGTGGCGACGCGGCGTAGGAGCGTTAGTCGGGGCAGAGGCAAGGAGGAGAGAGAGAGATGGAGGTTCAACAGCGGTGGCACGAGCGAGGAACCAAGACTCCAATGCGTGACCTAGTTGGAGGTCAATGTAGTTGTAGCGCACTGAGTACGCAAATGCAATGGTAACCTTAGGGTCGTAGTGGCACTATTACCAAGGGTGGTCGGAGTGATAGTGTAGGTCTCCAGCGAAGGCAACAACAATGTCGATTGGCCGTAGAGGCAGCTATGTCAACGGGCACCCTGTTCGATGTAGTGCGGAAGCCTGTGTCAGCAACTGCGCGGTTGTCGTCAACGACCGCCACATGCAAAAAACGTCCAACACAGTTCAGTGATCGACCATGTAGCGGCTCGCGTATCGCGAGTCACAAATTTGTCTCAGAGCCTCCTTGGCAGTCGTGGATCAAGATGACCAGCCACTGATAGATTCACCGATATTCGCCGCACGCACGTTCAACCCAGAATGCACCCAGAAGTATCTACGAATTAGTCGAATCCCTCTTAGGAGCACTAGACCAACACACCGATCACACGAATGAAGGGTCACCGGCTTGTCGGCATTGATGAAGAAGAGCTGACGGCGGAGATGGAGCCGGCTTGGGACTAGAGCACGCAGTAGGCCACCCGTTGTCGGGCGGTTCCTGAAGTTGTAGTTGCCAAAAGGCATTTCATCAAACGTCAATGGTCAGCGGAGAGTGTAGCTGATACCTGACCAGGTGCAACTAGGGCGACTGTCACCGTTGGCAGTGTTGCGGGCAGGACAGATCCGTCGATCACTCAAACGGTCAGCGCACGCAATTTGCTGCACGCATCATTCGGGTCAAACGATTGGACTGATGAAAATATATGTGGCCGGCAAGCCAATCACACATTCCACATCTCGTTCCATATTCATTAATACAACATATTCATTATAGTGCACATGTGATGCTTATAATGAATTCCATGAATACAAAGTCAGACTTAGTGAATTATGATGGCATCGTAATACGGAGATCACTAGTCTTTAAGCACGTGTTCTAAACATTCCTATTCAAAGGATACTCGAGAAGGACATCGAAGTATCCGGATAGGATAGCACTATCTAACCTCACTCATAATCCCATAGCTATTAATGTGGAGACACTAAAGGATAGATAGTGGGTGCTCTTTAGTGGAAAGAGTTCACTGAATTGATCCGTACGAATCCTTGAATGGTATTATACTGAACTGTCAATCAGGTTGATTCACGTCACGGTTGTGTAAGTGGTCCTTGGACCTGAGACAACAAAGATGTCTTGTGGACAGACGATTGTACTTTGACTATGGCCAACGAGTCTCTAATCATGGGATTCTAAACGGTCTTAGTTCTTGTACATCAAGAAGTTCACGAAGATAATTGAGTGGTCAAGATGGGATCATCCACCCTTAGTATAAGAGGTTGCAGCTCAAGGAAGACGATGCGATGAAGTCCTTGGCCAAGGCAGTGAAATATCAGAGAAGAGTTCTCCGATAATTTCCTAATGCATCAATACGAAATCGGATGACTGATTAGGGTTTGACAGTTGACCATACCCTAAGTCATCAAGGAGCATCAAGTGGATGAGGGATTATACGTACACGGTAATTGATGATGAACAGTTTCCATGAGTGAGTCGATACACACTCCTTTGTATCTTCTTGAACATGAGGTGTAGCTTGGCAACCCATGTGTTGGAGACTCGACCTATCGATTGGGTTAAATCGATCCAACATTAATTAATCTATATGATGATATAGTTAATTAATTTGGAAGGCCACTAAAGCTTATTGGGCCACTAGAGTCGTTAATTAGACTGATACATGGGCCTAGAGGGTCACACTTAAGTTTTGGGGGTTTTTATGAAAATACCCATTTAGTATAAATAGGGGAAGGCCCTGAACAAAATTCACCTAGGCCATAATTTTTCAGGGGCCTTTCCCCTTCTTCTCCCTTCTCCCCACAACCCCTCTCGATGTTCGATGCGACTAGGACGGCATAACGACGACGGTGGAGGTGGAATGGGGCTCGTCAATGAGAAGGAGGAGATTGGACGTGCTGAGGATCGCGTGGATATGTCTAGAGGCTGCACATGTGAGCAACTCGACTCGTCTCGCTCCGAGATCCAAGAAATCACAGATGCGATCCGTGGAAAGGTACTTCGTTCCATGGTTTTAATGATGCAATTTTGATTCCGTTCAAACAGTGGAGATCGTTGAAGGGATGTTTCGTGCCCGCAAGGGTACCCGCTCCCTTCAGGAGTTCTATGCCACACTGCGCTCTCTCCTCAACCAACTTGAAATCTATCAGCCCTACACGCCAGATCTCACCGTGCAGCGTCGCTATCGCGAGGAGACAGCAGTTGGACTATTTTTGGCGAGCATCGACCCCACCCTCGGTGCTCAGATTCGGGGCCCTATTCTGAGTTCGATCACTCTTCCGACGTTGGGCGAGACCTTCTCCACCGCTCTGAGGGTTAGCTCTCCGGGGCCCGTCCCCACCCCTCTCTTGACCGACTCCACCGCCCTTTCCTCGGAGACCCGCCCTCGCGGGCGCGTCTCTGATAACGGTGGTCACGGTCGAGAAAAGGGACGCGGGAGCGATGGCAAACTCTACCCCCCCTGCGTTCATTGCCAGAAGTTTGGCCATCGCTCCGACAAATGCTGGCTGAAGTTTGGTAAGCCAGACCAGGTTGCCCACTCCAGCACGACGGACTCCGCCTCGACCTCGGACCTCCTCACTATCTCCCGGGAGGAATTAGCCCGCATGCTTGCCACCCGCGCTCCGACGGATACCTCGAGCACCTCGGGCTCTCATACTTCTCACCTTGCGTCGACCTCCACTTCAGGTACCGCTCTACTTGCATCTTCTTCGGGTCCCTGGATTATCGACTCGGGAGCCTCTACACACATGTCAGGTACCTCCTCTCTCAAATTTCCAGCCTTCCTCACCCTGAGATGGTCACCATTGCGGATGGTCGTGTTTGTCCCGTTCGGGGCAAAGGCCGTTCCCTACCGACCCCCTCCCTTCCCCTTTCAGATGTTCTATACGTACCCAATTTTCCCGTTAACCTCCTCTCTATCTCTGCTATCACAAAATCCCTATTTTGCTCAGATCTTTTCCCTTACCACTGTACCTTTCAGGACTTGCGGACGGGAAAGAGGATTGGTTTGGGACGTGAGACCGGCCGGGGTATCTACGAGCTTGTCCCTGATCTCCCTTCGACTGGTTTTTGTTGTCTTCTCTCCCAGTCGGACACTTCTCTACAATGGCATCGTCGTTTGGGCCATCCTGGTATTACCAAACTTCGACAGGCCCTTCCGTGGCTAACATTATCTCCTTTTGAGTGTGAGTCTTGCCAGTTAGGCAAGCATTTTCGTTCTTCTTATTCCCGCCGTGACTCTATTCTGTGTACGAAACCATTTGATCTCGTACATTGTGATGTTTGGGGACCGTCTCATGTCTCCTCCCCTTCCCACTTTCGCTACTACATCGTCTTCGTCGATGATTTTTCTCATCTATCATGGGTGTACCTTCTCCATGATCGCACTGACGTTGTGTCCTCCGTTCGTCAGTTCCTCCAAGAGATCTCCACTCAATACTCCTCTACCCCCAAAATTCTTCGCACGGATAATGCCTTGGAGTTTGTTCAGTCCGCCCTCCAGGACCTTTGCTCCTCTCGCGGCATTATCCACCAGACCACTTGCCCCTACACCTCCCAGCAGAACGGTGTCGCTGAGCGGAAACACCGTCATCTTCTGGATATGACCCGCACCCTCCTCATCGAGATGGGTGTCCCACACTATCTCTGGGCGGATTCCCTCCTCACCTCTGCCTATCTTCTTAACCGCTTACCTTCCTCTCCTCTAGGTGGTGAAGTCCCTCTCCGTCGCCTACACCCCGATCGTGAGCTTTTTACACTGCCTCCTCGGACGTTTGGGTGCGTGGCCTTCGTCCATGACCACTCCCCAAATCTGTCCAAACTAGCTCCTCGCTCCCTCAAAGGCGTCTTCGTTGGCTACTCTCGTACTCAAAAAGATTATCGTGTATACCTTCCTGATCAGCGCAGATATCTTGTATCGGCCGACGTCACCTTCTTTGAGACCATTCGCTACTTCACCACCACCCCGTCTGTGTCCACCCCTACACCTACTTCGTCTACTCTGACACCCTCGTCTCCTTCTTCCGTTGCTCCTCCGCCTATCTTGGACGTAATACTTGCGTCACCCTCCTCCTCCCCCTCTTCTCCTCGCTTGGGACCGCTCGCTCCATCAGTACTTACCCAAGAGCCGGACTCCGTCGAGCCACCAGGCGGGTCCTCGCCCACGTCCGCAAGTTCGGCGCCCCTTGCATCGGCACCGACAGACCTACATCTCCCCATTGCTCTACGGAAAGGTACTCGCTCTTGTACCCTTCACCCTATCTCTAAATACGTACACTATGACCGTCTTCACCCCACCTATCGTGCCTTCGCCCTCTCCCTCACATCCGAGTCGATACCGAGGACCCATGTGGAGGACCTGCGCAGTCCCCACTGGAAGGCGGCTATGGATGCGGAATATGCGGCCCTCACCGAGCGTCAGACTTGGATACTTGTTCCTCGTTCGCGCAATACGAATATCGTCACCTGCAGATGGATATTCACGGTGAAGTATCACGCCGATGGCACGGTTGATCGATACAAGGCCCGTCTCGTGGCACGCGGCTTCACCCAGACCTACGTCATCGACTACAAGGAGAAGTTTTCTCCTGTGGTACGTTTGAACTCCATTCGAGTTCTTCTTTCTATTGCAGTGAATCAGGGGTGGCCCCTCCATCAGTTGGATGTTTCCAACGCCTTTTTATACGGGGAGCTTACCGAGCGGGTGTTCATGGAGCAACTGCCCGGATATATCACTCCAGGCTCGGCCGGCAAGGTATGTCATCTACAGCGTGCTTTGTACGGCCTCAAGCAAAGTCTGCGTGCATGGTTTGCCAAGTTCAGCAAACTTGTGCTTGCCTTGGGCCTCACCCCATGCACGGTGGACCCTACTGTGTTTCGTCGGCACGGATCCACTGGCACGGTCATCCTTGCGGTCTACGTGGATGATATCTTACTTACGTGCAGTGATCATGCGGGTCTTGCTCAAGTGAAAGATTATCTCCATCAGCACCTGACCATCCGGGACTTGGGTACGCCCAAGTACTTTCTCGGCATAGAGTTTGCACATCAGCCGGGTAAGCTGATCCTGAATCAGCGAAAGTACATCCTGGATATGCTGGAGGAAGCGGGGTTACTCGGGTGCAAACCCCGAAGTTCCCCGATCGACAGCAAACCTTGCTTCTGGGATTCTACTTCTCCCCTACTTACTGATGTTGAGCCTTACCGACGCTTAGTTGGGAAGCTTATTTACCTCACTGTTACACGCCCCGACATTGCATATCCAGTGGCACTACTCAGTCAGTTCATGCATGCTCCCCAGGACATACATTGGCACGCTGCCCTCCGCGTGCTTGCCTACTTGAAGCATGCCCTGGGCCGGGGGCTACTCTACCAGCGCCATGGCCATTTGCGTGTGGAGGCCTACTCGGATGCAGGCTTCGCGGGCGATCGGGGGGATCGGAAGTCCACTTCGGGCTTCTGCACCTTTGTTGGTGGGGACCTCGTTACGTGGCGGAGTCAGAAGCAGCGGGTCGTCTCCCTATCTAGTGCCGAAGCTGAGTACCGCGCTATGACGCACGCCTCTTCGGAGCTTCTGTGGATACGCTCTCTCCTTCGCGAGCTTGATTTTCCTGTGCAGGAGGCTATGCCAATGTATTGTGACAATCAAGCCGCTATCTTCATCGCCAGCAATCCCACCTTCCATGAGCGGACGAAGCACATTGAGATCGACTGTCATGCGATTCGTGATCGTGTGCTCGCGGGACTCATCACTACTCCCCATGTGGGATCATCGGACCAGTTGGCGGACATCTTCACCAAAGGACTGAGCACCACCTCCTATGACGTCATCTCTCGCAAGCTGGGCATGTTTGATGTCTACGCTCCAGCTTGAGGGGGAGTGTGAGTGAATATACCCCCCTTCAGGGGGATTACTGTAATACTCTCTCTCTCTCTCTTGTAGGGTTCTCTCCTCCTCTACATAAGGAGGAACCCCCCCACTCCTTTTATACTCTTGAGATTATACCATTCTACCTTTCCACAGGTGAAATCTGAAAACGACGAATAACTGCAACAAATAATTTCCAGATCTCATAACATGTTGCACCCATCATGCCCTTCTATAGGGCCATGATGGGCCCTTACAAAGAGTTCAACAAGAAGGGGTCCAATAAGAAATCCCTTTTACAACATAATTAAAAGAACTAGAGAAATTATTGACGCGAAAGTAAAACGATATGGACGGATACAGCGATGCGTATACGAGAACACAACGATATGGACGACGAAACAAAAACATGATAAATTGGTGAATGAAATGGGCACGAGCGGCGAGGAATTTGAGTCAGTCATTGGCGTGGTCGTGCTTCTCTCCCGGGGTGTTAAACCCGGGTTTCTTCACCGTGTCCTTGGCGTGCCAGTCAAGCGAGATGCGAGTCAACAGGAGTCAATGAATACGATGATGATGGGTTTCAAAGACTCGACGGCAATCTCGGGTGGCCATTATCCATCACATAAACTGTTATATTTTTCATGAGGAGAGTCCCTTCTTCTCTCTAGCTTTGACTCCTTGATCCGCCGCATTGTCACCATTTTTTTTACACCTTTGGTGGTCATTGCAGATCCCTTACCTAATATTCCTACTTATCTAGATTCTCCCTCATCTACTCTCCTTAGGCACCTCAGGCTCCATTCCCATCTGAATCCTCTACATTGAGATCCTATTTTAATCATACGTTGATGAGCCCCCTCTAGTCACCACTTCTGACATTAAGGTTGATGATGTTTATCTTCCTATTGCCTTCCCCAAAGCAACGTATGCATGCACCAAATATCCCACTTATCACTTTGTTTCTTACTACCACTCTTTTCATTCCTTTCTTACCTTTGCATTTTTTGTGGCCTCCAAGTCAATTCCACAGTCATGTGAAGAGGATGGATAGGTGCCTGAGTGGAAGGTGAGTATGGAATTTGAGGTGGATGCCTTGGTGTCTCAGCAACCTTGGACACTCGTATCTTGTTCACACTATGCCAACATCATCACATTCAAGTGTGGCTTCACACTGAAGTATAACCCAGATGGATCCATTGCATGACACAATGCTCCCTTAGTTGCTCATGGGTTCACACATGCCTATGATATAGACTACACTCATAAATTCTCTGTAGTGGTCTGACTAAACTCCATTGTTGTTGCCTTTATCAAAAAATTTAAAGCTTAAACATCTTTGCGGCCCCATTTTTTGTTAACTTGAAGTCTCAAAATAATCCAGTCCTTTGAAAATTTCTCACACTAATTTGAATGATGACCACACATTGATGACCATTATAATGCCTAGATAAAATCAGGTTTACAATCACTTATGACACTATTATTTTTGGAGGAAGCCATTTACTTATTTAACGATAAAAATTATGCTGGCATTAAAATTTTGATCATCTTTTTGGATTGATCACTTTAAAATACTGTTTCTTAAGTTATTAAACATCCTGCTTTAAAGTTGCATCAAAACATACTGCCTCCATATCAAATATATAAATCAGTATGATTTGAAAAATATACCTCGACGAAAATAATAGCTTAATAAGTCATGTTAACTCATATATATCATGATTCTCATTTTGATTTGATGCATAGTTTGTCTACTTTTTTTTAGTTATCAAGATATATATATACACACTTCTTGTTTTGATATAGAGGCATCAATACATATAGTATTTAGTATTTTTAGTGTCTTTATCCAGTGCACTCATGCATTTGATTACCGTAACATGCAACACTAATATGGTTTCCTCCACACTTTATGGTTTCACTATATTGATTATCAAGCAACAAAGATTGCTGTCGTGCAAATTCCATGCGTCCAATAAGGCCCTTGTTTATTATATCTAATTGTTGATGTAGTGAAACTTGAAAAAATTTGGATTCAATATAATTATAGTTGTTATTTATTCCAATTAACACATAATGAATGATCAAGATAAATAATTTGAAACAAAATGAAGTATTATTTGAACAAACATTTTTATAAATTTGATTACGTTTCTACGTTGGATTCGTTTTATTGATAAATATCATCGTGACACAATTGTTTAAGATAAAAACTGTGCTGTCATTTCTTTAAAGCTTGATCTTTACCAATTCAGATTAGATTTATCGATTTCATGTTAGTTCAGCATTAGTGAACACCTACTTCTTATCGCATGCTACGGTTGGAGTCCATTTCAAGATATGAGAAGTAACCATGAATGCGCAGTAAAATAAAACAATTGAATATTTATTCATTTGCACAAGGTTACTGTTCATCGCTGTGAAATACTCGAGATCTTGAGCAGTACATCGCTGTGAAATATATTAGAGCTTGCAAAACAGTACACGCCGTATCAAATGATCTTCGACAGCGAACATAAATTTCCGAGGAAAATGGGACTTTGGCGTCTGGAAAGCAGAAATGCAAGACGAAAACAAAAGAACAATCTTTACATATCTCTACCAGAGATATACAGAGAAAAAGAAGGGAAATAATAAGGTTCTTATGGTCAATTCTGAGTCGACGCCAGAGGATCTTGAGCAGCGGTTACTACTAGTCTCACGAATTTCTAATCTCTGGATTCCAAAATAGTCCGGCCCAACCGCATCCATTGGCCGAGTCTCTAACAGAGCGTTTACAGCCCCGGATGAGCATAAACGGGAGACCAATTGTCGGCTATTGTCTCACAGAACGAAGTAATGTTTGCTTCAACGACTAGATACCGGAGGATCGGTTAGCGTACTCCTGCACCAAGGCTCCAAAGAGCGATGGGCGCTCTATCAAGCTCGCCGGTGTGTCAAATTCCGCCGCTAATCCTGCGTTGAGGAAAAAAACCCATTTGTCATTTACTCTGAAATCTCTCTCTCTCTCTCTCTCTGTCTCTTTCCCTCTTCCTCTCTCTTTCCCTCTTCCTCTCTCTTTCTCTCTCTCTCTCTTCTTCTTTCTTTCTCTCTTCCTCTCTCTCTCTCTCTCTCTTCCTCTCTCTTTATCTTTGTCTCCTTGCTCTTTCCCTCTTCCTCTCTCTTTCTCTCTCTCTCTCTCTCTCTTCCTCTCTCTTTATCTTTGTCTCCTTGCTCTTTCCCTCTTCCTCTCTCTTTATCTTTGTCTCCTTGCTCTTTCCCTCTTCCTCTCTCTTTCTCTCTCTCTCTCTCTTCTTCTTTCTCTCTCTCTTCCTCTCTCTGTCTCCCTTGCTCTTTCTCTCTTCCCCTCTCTGTCTCCCTCTCTCTCTCTCTCTTCCTCTCTCTCTCTGTCTCCCTTTCTCTTTCTCTCTCTCTCTCTCCCTTGCTCTCTCTCTCTCCCCCTCTCTCTCTCCCTCTCTCTCTCTCTCTCTCTCTTCTTCTCTCTCTCTCTGTCTCCCTTTCTCTCTCTCTCTCTCTCTCTTCCTCTTTCTTTCTCTCTGTCTCCCTTTCTCTCTCTCTTTCGCTCTTCCTCTCTCTGTCTCCCTTACTCTTTCGCTCTCTCTCTCTCTTGCTCTCTTCCTCTCTGTTTCCCTTTCTATCTCTCTGTCTCCCTTTCTCTTTCACTCTCTCTGTCTCCCTTTCTCTTTCTCTCTCTCTCTCTCTCTTCCTCTCTCTGTCTCCCTTTCTCTTTTTCTTTCTCTCTCCGACTTCTGAAGGGGCTGTGAAACGTACCAGCGTCGATGACGAGGACTCGGTCGCAGTCCATGACGGTGGGTATCCTGTGAGCGATACTGATAATTGTGCAGGCGGCGAAGTCCTCCCTGATGATCTTCTGGATCATCGCATCAGTCTGGGAATCAACCGAGGCAGTGGCCTCGTCCATGAACAAAATCCGGCTGCGCTTAAGCATCACTCTGCCCAGACAGAAGAGTTGCCTCTGACCCACGCTCCAGTTCTCTCCGCTATCGACCACTGGAAAACAACAAATAAGCCCGGTTACCCGAATCAATAAATTGAAGATTCACATCGGAGCTATAGATAAATCTTTATCAGGCCAGGACTGCTTATAATACCCATGGCATCGAGTTTCTCAGGCTTGGCGGCGACAACATCCTTAAGCTGGCATCTTTCCAAGCTCTGCAGAACCAGAACAACCATGAAAATGTTAATCTGGTAACACGGACAAGCTGCTATTCTTTCTCTTCGTACCGTCCAGATCTCGTCATCGGAGTGAGCGCCCGTTGGGTCGATGTTGCTCCGCACCGTTCCTTCAAAGAGAACAGGCTCCTGCGGAATTATTCCGAAACTCGAGCGTAGATCGTGCAAACCCAGCGATGAAATGTCGATTCCGTCGATGATTATCTTCCCCTCGCAAGGCTCAACCACGCGGAACAACGCTTGAATTAGCGTAGACTTTCCACTCCCAGTACGGCCAACAACTCCGATCTTCTCTCCGGCTCCGATTCTCAGCGAGATCCCTTTAAGAACCATTGGAGTGTTGGGTCGATATCTCACCTGAGAAATGGCTCTGAGTTTCAGCGAGGTTTTTACGCAGACCCATTTGGCTGAAGGAAATTATTCTTTACCTTAAGGTTTCTCAGTTCGATGTTGCCCTTTGCTGGCCAGGTCGTGGAGGGCAAGCAGCCCTTTATTCTCCAGGCGGCTTCTGAGGGGATGTTAGTGAACTGCTTGATCCTTTCCACAGACACCATCCTGTTCTCCACCATGCAGCTGATCCATATTGCGAAGAAAAGCGTCGTGTTGAGAGACAACCCGTATGACAGAGACAAGCCCACGTACTCTGCATCATCATTGGTGCACCATAAAACAAAATCAGTCGTATTGAATCAGAACAGTGAATGTATTAATAACTCGGTTAAGCCTTCCGTATCTGTCCATAATCCGTCATTAATTTGGGTTTTAGTTTAGATATAGATAGTGTGTTTGTGAATGGTTGAGTGCGAGAGAAATAGATAGATAGATTAGATAAATAGATAGACAGATAGAGAGAGAGAGAGAAGGGGATAGAGAGAGAGGAGAGAGAGAGGGGGGAAGAGAGATAGAGAAAGGGAGAGAGAGAGGGGGAGAGAGGGGGGGAGAGAGGGAGGGGGGGAGAGAGAGAGAGAGAGAGAGAGAGAGAGAGAGAGAGAGAGAGAGAGAGAGAGCTTTGGGTAGGGGTACCTGGCTTGACAATGTTACTGGGTAGTATGACCATGAAGAAAGCGGAGAAGCAGAGGATGAAGCTTCCCAGAAGCTCCAAACGGAAACCGAGCCATTCGTTTGAACCGTTGTTGTGGAAATCCATTGTCAGATTGCAGTCAACTCTCTTGAGGTTTTCCTCACAGAAGCTCTCCTCCTTCCCGAAGCACCGGATGGTGGCAACGCCGGAGACGCTCTCCGAGAAGTGATGGATGACGGGGGCCTTGGTGATAGAGTCCAAGCGGGTCAGCTCGCGAGCCGAGGTTAAGTAGTAACCCTGGAGAAACATTCACCGTTAGCTAATTCATCATGCCTTCAATTTTCGCAAATGGTTAAACAGTTGTTAATCGGGATGAGAGAGTACATTACCCTTAACCAGAAATTCAGCACTGCCAATGGGATGATGATTATGATCGTCGGCCATGCGACCTGGCAAGTGATTACCAGGATGCTGAGCACGGTCATGAACATGGCCACAGTCAAGGTCAGGAAAAATGGAAGAAAAAGGTCGATGATGGTTTGATCCGACGACGCCTGAAGCAAAAAAAGAAGCAATTGTTAGTATCCAGAAATCTAGATTTCAGCGAGTCGATATCGCCTGAAAGCTTACTCGGCTCAGAATCCTCCCCGAAGGCGTGGTGTCGAAGAAGGACATGGGCGCGTGGAGTATGCTGTTGATGATCTGTCGGAAGAAGATCTGCGCCGTCGAGAGCCCGAGAGACGTGATAATGAACGTCCTCATCCCGACGAGGACGATGGAGACGCCTGCAATGGCAGCGTAGACGCGGATGAAGACGGAGGGACTGAAGAAACTCTCGTTCTCCGAAGAGGTCGTAAAGGCCAGCCAATAGTCTCCAGCAACAAGGGAGAGCTGCCACACGACGGAGGCGACGAGCACGGCGACAACTCCCCACCATCCCCACGCTTCTGTAGAGTAAGTCTTGTACACGCCCAAGCCGATGCGGCCCGTTTCTCTCTGCTCCTCCTCTATGAGCTTGGCCGTGCCTTTACTCTTCTTCTCATTGTCCGCGGTGCCGTTTTGGGCGTGGTTCTCCTCTGTCTGGCGTTTCTCTGTCGGCATTACCTCCGAGCCATTACCGGCGCCGGAGGCGGCGCCTTGTTCGACGAGCTCCATGGAGTTATCGTGGGCGGCAACAAGCGCGCCGAAGTCTGTGCCAATATCCAGTAGCTGATTGTACTTCCCTGACTGCACTATCTCTCCATCTCTCATGACCAAGATGAGATCAGCATTGTGGAGGAAATCCACCTGATGGGTCACCAGTACCACCGTCTTCCCTTTCAGCGCTCCTCTCACGCATTCCTGCACCAAAAATCTCCCATCAATCTTAAATCGATAGATAGACGATTCAGCGGAGATGGATGACAAGGACGAGAATGGAGCTTGACCTTGAAGATGAAGGAGCCGGTCTGGGCGTCGACGGCGCTGAAAACGTCGTCGAGGAGATAGACGTCGCAGTCCTGATAAACGGCCCGAGCGAGCTGAATGCGCTGCTTCTGCCCCCCGCTGAGGTTGATACCCCGCTCGCCGATCTCAGTCTGATCCCCAAACTCCATCATCTCCAGGTCTTTCTCCAAGCAACAGACCCGAATCACCTCCTCGTACCTTGCTACGTCCAATAGCGCCCCAAACAGAACGTTCTCCTGTATCGTCCCGTTCTGTATCCATGCCGTCTGTGGCACGTATGCCGTCGTTCCACACATTCTCACCTGCCCATCACCGGAGATTTAGATTGATAGATAGATAGTTCCGTGAGTATATAGATTTAAAGATAGCTAGACAGAAATCAAGTTAGGTAGACACTAGACAGAGGGATTTGAAGATAGAAAGATCGTTGAATAGGTAGATAATATAGATTAAGAAAACGATTGATAGATAGGTTCCCAGATATACTTAAACATAAATGGAGGGAGATAGATAGATGGATAGATAGATCGAGAGATGGAGAGAGATTGATAGATAGATAGATAGATAGATAGATAGATAGTTGGATAGATAGATGGAAAGATGGATTGAGAGAGAGATAGATTGATAGATAGACATTTGGATAGATAGATAGACAGATATTTGGATAGACAGATAGATAGATGGATAGATGGACAGACATGTGAATAGATTGATTGACTGAAAGAGAGTTGGCGCAATTTAGTGGGAGAGAGGGAGAGAGAGAAACCTTGCCGGAGATGCGATGCATCTCGCCAAGAAGGCAGGAGAGGAAGGAGGTCTTTCCCGAGCCGACGGTCCCGACCACCGCAGCGAGGGAGCCCGCCTTGATTTCCACGTTTACGTTGCGGAGGAACCCAGAGGAACCCACACCAGACTCGTCATCCCATCTGAATTCGCCATCACGCACCTCCACCGCCACGCCGTCGCTGCACCCGCCGGGAAATTTCTCCACGGCAGCATCGTCAAGCTCTCGGCTCGTCATATACGCGTCGAGCCTCTCAAGAGAAATCACCGCTTGCGAAGACTGTATCAGCGCCTGCGGAAACATGCGCAGCGGCTCCTGCAAGATCTTGAAAATCGCCGTCGCCGTGAACACCTTCCCGGCGCTCAGCTCCACGCCGGTGAGCAAGCACGTCCCGAAGGTAATCACCGACACCAGCGCCGGCGCGCTCCACAAAGCCACGATATTTCCGCCCACGGAGTAGAAGAACTTGGTCAGCCACGCGAACTCCCCCTCGCGTTGCTTCAAAATCCTGCTGTTGAAGTGCTCTTCCCAGGCCTGGAACTTGATCACCCGCATGTAGTTGAGCATCTCGTTGGTGGCCTTCATTCTCTTGTCTCGCATCATCATCAGGTTGAACTGGTACCTGTTGTTACGCTGGGCCCCTAGAACGACGATCACGAGCAGCGCGGCGATGGTCATTGCCGCGGTAAGCGCCGCCGCGCCGAGGCGGATGTAGAGCAAGACCACGGCGGTGCCCACCTGAATCGGCATCAGCCAGAGATAGTGCAGCTGTAGCATCATGTCCGAGAGCTGCTGCGCGTCCACGGCCATGTAATTGACGATCTGGCCCACGCCGTAGGACTGGCGAGAAGAGCACGAGAGCCTCAGCCCTTTGCGGTAGAGCGAGGTGATGAGAGTGGAGCGGATGAGCATCCCCAGCTTCTGCGATTGGAAATTGTACTGGTGCGCGCAGAGAACCTCCACCGTCTTCGCCGCGAGGAGGACGAGACAGAGATAGAAGCCCTCGAAGTAGGAGCGGTGGCCTTTGGAATTGGCGAAGTCCACGAACCGGGTTATCAGCAAGGGCCCGACGTACATCACGCTGAGCCGCACCACGGCGAGGCAAGCGGTGAGCACGAGTTTAGGCCAGAAGCACCGGAGAAGCGCGGTCCGAACCGGGTGGTTCGACCGGTGCGCCGGGCTCGGCCAGTTGGACTGGAAGAGCTCGTACATTCGCTCCGCCCTGTGGTCCGGCGCCAGCGACGGCACGTCGGGGAGCTTCAGCGGTGCTCTGCGGCCCTTCTTTAGCACCGGGTCCATCCACAGGAAGGTAGCCCGGGAGAAGAGAGAAGCCTTTGCGAAGCCGGTGACGTTATCTTCCGCGAGCTCTGCTTCGAGGGAGACGACCAGGAGAATGCCCGTCTTTCCCGTGATCCCCACGTAGAGGAAGAAGAGGGAGATGGCGAAGGCTGCGACGGAGAAGACGTCGTCGAGGAAGAGCTCCGTCGCGAGGGAGCCATGGCTGGCGAGGCGGGCGACGGCGGACGCGGCGAGAAGGGCGGCCGTGAGACAGCTAGCGATCCAGTAAAGACGCAGGGTAAGGGCGTGCTTTACTGCTTCGAAGCGTTTCTCGTGGGCAACCAGGATGAAAGCTGCGAGGCTCGCTAAGAACTTAGACGCTAGGAAGAGGAGTTTGGGCGGGGCGCGATCGGTGTAGCCGGCGGCGGAGAGGACGAAGAAGGCGGCGGAGGAGAGGGAGAGAACAGCGGTGAAGATGAGAGAAAGCTTGAACAAGAGATTGGTTTTGACGTCTCCTGGTTTGCGATCCGTGATCAGCGGTTTTTGGAGGTCGGAGGTTGATGTTCTTCCTCTGTGAATTCGACTCCAGAGTCTATGGAGGGAGATGAGGAATAGAGCGAGGAGGAAGACGACGTCGACGGCAGAGGAGAGGATCCGCTGAGGGCATGGCGAGAGGAAGAGGAAATCTAGCCATTCAGAGAGGGAGGTCGCTTCGGTAGTGCAGGCGACGGTTCCGCCGCCGTTAAACATTTCCTTCTCGATAGGTAAGAGAAACGCGAAACGAGGCTTTATCGAGGGAGGTTGAAGCTTGCAAGACGTGGAATCAGGACACCGGGAGGAAAATTAATTCGACAACGTCCGGAAGACGAAATCGGGAAGAATTGGATTGATGCGGGTTAAGATCAGACCGAAGAGTTACAAGGAGCTGTCAAAGGTAGAAATTCCGTCTGGGAATGTACTCCTCTCGAAGGAGAAATGATCAAAATATGGACACCAGACAAGATAATGATGTTTTGGGATGCGACGTTCATTCCCTCCACACAAGTAGATACTCTGCGGCGTCGAAAGTTTCTTTCTTGGTTCCTTTTTGTGAACGATGAAAGGCCACGATCACAAGAAGGGCCAAAACTTACGCCTCTTTTTCTTAAAACCAACCCTTCTCTGCTTTGACCGAGAAAAACGGAGGCCGGAAGTAGGCCTGCGAAAGAGAGATCTAAACAAGCCAAGGGACAAGAGGGCGGTAGAGAACGACGTGGCTGAACGAGAACTTTCTCTTCCGGCTTCAAGACACCTCCGACTTGGACCGAATCCAAGGGGAAACGCTCTTTACGGCGACGCAAACCCAAGTGCAGTCGTGGAGCGATTCTCCTCCGCAGTCCAAGAGATCTTGGATCAGATACACAACAAGAATATATAAAAACAAAATAAAATAGGAGACGTCATAATAAATTCGACACAATCCATCGTTCAATATTCACTTAATGTAACCCGGTGGAATTAGTTCACCGATGACGTATCTCGCTCTATCAGCACCGTTCGATTGTTGGTGTTATGTATCGGCCCAACAAATGATTAAAACTGGGTTAGGGGAGAGGAAGGCTTTTCTTTCACTCGGGTATACCTTCTTTTTACTTTCGCGTAGTTGCAAAAGGAGGGGATATCAATTGTATTTATTAATGTCATCGGCCTGCCGGTGGCGAGAAGTGTGTTAGGTGTAGTAAGCTTCTGGGGCATAACTCTCTGCAGCTGTAAAGCTGAGATAGTAGACAGGCAGGGTAGGCTCAACGTAAGGTCACCATAGATCAAGATCCAACGCTGCCTGCTTCCACGGAGCCAAGTTGCTATTTACTTTGTCTGCTACTGACGTCCTTCTGGTACAAACGCACTGTACAGACCGAGGATTAAACAAGCCCGAGTGTTACACCCAGCAGACTCGGCTCTGTCACTGTCTCTGTTTCTCTGTCCTCATCTTCTTAAACAAATAGCCGGGTATAACTCTTCTGAAATAATATTCTTGAGAGAGTAGATGAATAGCTCTACTTTTATGCTCCTTGTGAGGATATGGGATTAGATTGACCTCAGTTTTTATAATGGCTGGGATTTTAATTAGTAAATGGACATCGCTGTCTGTACATCTATCAGTCTCTCTCTCCCTTTGGTCCTCGTTTTCCCATCCCCAGACTTCTGAGGCGTCTGCACCCATGATGCAGTAGTTCGCGTTGCACCGCTACCCGTCTTGGATGATCCAAGCGTCGCCACGTATTTTTTTACTCTTTAGTTTCCAGCCGCTAGTCTAACCAATAAATTTGTCCAGTTGACATTAATGCACGGCCCCCTTATTTTGTCGGTCGATGTCCAATCACGGTTGTTTTTTGGTGTGACGAACAAGAGGTCTACGGAACCAAGATCCTTAGCTTCCCTGTATAATGCGCTCCACGTTTATACTGAAGTCCACCGATTCTCATTAATGCACAGATGGGGATAGAACAGTCCAAGAAATAGAAATACGACGAAGAAAAATAAATGCAGACTTCCAGATTTACATGCAGTGAATGCGTCGTCCTCCACAATCCACAACCATCTTCGATCACCCAACCAGTACGACCTTCATCACACGTTAATGTAATATTCGAGTTCTCACCCTTGCCGTGTAAGTTAATTTTCTTAAATCTTATTTCAAAGCAGCATTAAAGAGAATAATTTGTGTAACTACTATGCCGCCGTTAACAAATTACAAAACCACTTTGCTTCTCATTCGACAGCAATGACAATCGTAGTCTTTTTTGGACATCAACTCGACATTTGACACTGAGATGGTAGAACAATGGACTGACTTATAATATTCCACATAGCTTTGGCCACAAATTGATATCACAATTCTCTGACAATACATATATTCTTACCTCTCTTATTAATCTTTGATCTTGAACATGCCCTCAACACTAATAATCCTCGGATTATCATGTTACTACGTGGTAATTCCATATAAAATTAAAGTAAATATATGTCCATAATTTTAACTTGAGAACCAAATAGAAAGAATTTAAGAAACTTGGGCCCACAGTGAAGAGAAAATAATTTCCGTTTCTCTTACATGCAAATATTGTTATTTTCCGAGAGTCAATTCCAGTGGTTTAAACTTAATAAAATGAATGTCTATTTGAATTTTATTATACAAATATATTTTTATGGAAAAAGACTTCAAAGCTGAATCATAAAAATGAAGAAACGTATAAACTAGTGCAAATCCCGAAACACCATTCTACTCAAACGAGACCCATACATAAAGAATCACGTCCCTTAATCAAATATACAAACATGTTCAGATTTCAGAAAAAAAACCTTTTGAACAGTAAAATCCCAATGCTCAGAAGGACAAATTTAATCTTCTTCATTGCTATGTGGATAATCAATACATTATTCACCCTTTATTTTATTTCATTTTATTATTACTAATTTAGATTTCAAACCAGTTGCTCAATCATGAAATGCAAAAGGGATTGATGGTAGATTTTGCATTTGGTTTCTTGATTTTAAGGAAATTCACATATTGTTAAAGATTCTCGTCTAGAAAACACAATGTTTAACAGGATAATGTTTTTTTCAATATACCATTCATAATATATATAAATACTAAGATAATCAAAAAAATTAATCAGAAATATTCATGAATGGGATTTTTATTTGATCCTTTCATAATGTTTAGAATAATGATAAAAGCAATCTCCCATTTGAAATTTTCATTTCTATCACTTCTGCTGATGTACATTCTATAACATATGATCCGTTTGTAATCACTGGGTCTTACAATCATCCCATTAAAATCCTCTATTTAAAAATACATAATGGGCTCCTATAAGATAGCTTATCCCACCAATTTTTTCTAGATAGTTGGCACGTTAGTTCTGTATCTTCTCATTTATGTATCATGATACTTATTTAATACATATAGAATTTTAAGCACCTGAACTTAAGAGTCTAGTCCTCTTCACAAAGCATCACCTCTCCACGTAGGTCAACATTAAGATCATTGATCATCATGTAGAGGGTGCAAGCAACACCCTCACCCCTCATTAGGAACCTGCCTCCAAAAACATGGTACCATTCAATGTTTTCATGTAAAAGGTCATCCCTGACATTGAGCCATCAAGAAATTTTTTTTAATATTGGCAAAAAACAGAGTATCGGGTACGGTCAACCCAAGGATTGTGCCCGTAGACTGATCCACCCGTGCCTTGGACACCTCACGGGGACGTTTTATATATGAAGTGGTGTGTTTATAAGTGTTTATTGGCGTGGAGTGAGTGTCCATGTCCCAATTATGCACGGACCCTACTCGCCCACAACCATGGTACAAAAGGAAAAAGATACAAGAGATGATACCAAGGCTGCTCTTGGAGAAGGCCGGAGGCTTCCATGCCGTGCGCGTGTCCCTCAGAGTTAGTGCTCCATGGAGTATGAAGGTCCTTGCGCCATCTTCGGATGTGAGCATGGAGTTGCGGTAAGGGACATCAGTTTGGCAGGAGGTCACGCACTCCCACTACTAGTGCTCCATGCGAGACGCCACTTTTGGGGCCTAGCCTTCGACAGGAGGCGACGCGTGTGAAGCAAAGGCAAGCCAAGGTTCTCAACACGATGATAACCACGAGCCGCACGGGGGAGGTCATGCCAAGTAATGAAGAGGGAGAGGTTGCGGGAGCATACCACATAGTTGGCGAGGGCATCTGTCGTCTAATTCCCCTCGCATAACTGGTGGCAAATGTTGTTCATGCAGGGGCAACACCACATGATGTCTTGCCATATGTTCTGGAGACACTATTGTGAGCATGAGCTTGCACGGAGCGTGTTGACCAACAATTGTGAGTACGATTCTATGATATTATGAAGGTAGCATTCCTCGTTGTGCCATAGCCTCGACTGTTGTGTTAGCTTGGAATCCATATAAGTATGAAAAGACAAAAATGCTACTCCCTGTGTGGTCTCGTAGAGTATCACCTCCCTCGGCTAGTCCCGTATTTCTTTTAGCCCCACCATCCACATTGAGCTTTAGAATGACCACTAGCGGTGGTTGCCAATGGACAATCTGTAGCCGAGTGGTGATCGTGGTCAAGGCCACCGAGATGCCCCAAGTGCGAAGTAAATCAAATGTAACTGGGGAGCTTTAGGCAATGGGTGGTACAAGGTGGTGAGTGCGCCTTAACCATTACTTAACTCATCGCATAACATCACATGCTCGCATGGGGAACCCTACAAAATGAGATGAATTTTGCCATTTTCATAACTCCCATAGTAGGTAAGCTATGGTTATGTGTAGATAGGGGCTTTGCTTAGCGCATGTTGACGTGATAAAGATATTGTCAAAACACTCTAAAGGTGTTAGAGGAGGGGGTGCGTAAGAGTGAGCACCGATGATGAGTTAATTGGCTCCAACATTATATAGTAATCTCACTATGGAAGAAAATGTGTTCCATAGTCTCAACCTAAGGAGAGACGGGGCAACAATGGCAGAGCTAGTCAACAAATGAAGGGAGGCCACAGTGCATGAGCCTCCAAAGGAAGAACGAGACGCGAGTGCTAGTCAACAAATGTCATATGCGGCAAACCCAACTCTGTATAGGGAATCTCTCTAAAAATGGTCCCAATAGGACCGACAAGAGAAATTTCCATTAATCGTGAGCATCAAAATTGGGTGATCGGAAGAGGTCCCTATGGCAGTAGATCATTGCCTGCGGTAAGGCATCTAACGAGAGACCATGCTGCTCCCATAGGAGTCACGTGTTCCCCGTTAGCAATTGTGTCACTGTCAACCATGGTCGATGATGGAAAAAATGAGGGTGGCATGCTAAGGGTGTGTCGGCGAGCCAGGTATCATACCACTCTCTAATCGTGCATGGGCCGACATGCAAACAGGTCACATTGGATATCTCTAGCCAATGTCGCTTCCAAGTCTGCCATCTTTTGTGGCCCTTGATATTAGACTCCCTACGAGCCCACTCATCATACTTGGATGAGATGAAGCTCCCTAGAGGGGAGCTCGTAGTACGCATACGCAACACAAGCTTCTTTTTAAGAACGTCTTGGGAGTCTTAAGGGTACCTGATCCCTAGATCCCCCTCTTCCCTTAATATAGACATAAGAGAATGGATATTAGACACTTCTTTTGCTCGCGCTATGCATTAAAATTTCACAAGAAACACTAATATCACTTATAAGTTAATTAACCCCTCACTGAATGGTCGAGGGCACAAATGAACTCATAGAAGGCATGGCTGACCCAATTGCATAGGCCCCATGATTATGTTGTTTAAATTTTTTGGCTATTACATAGTCTTCTTCATTATGCCACAAGAAACAACTATACCTTTAATAGATAGTGTAAATTACATATTATTTATGTTTTTGAGATCTCATCTAAGATGATGGAGACCTAGGTGAGGATCAAGTATCCAATTATTGAGATAATGAGCTAATTTATGGATATCATATATAATTGAGCTACATGGTATGTTATTGGTGGTTACTATGTGGCCTTTAAGCCAATCATATTTCTAAGTCTTTAGTTAATTTCATTTTAAATAATAATCAATATTATTATTATGAAATATGTATAATGAAGTCCTAGAATATATGTAATGACTAAGATTGTGATGAGATCATAATATACTCATCGATACTAAAACATGAAATCAAAACATTCCTATTCCAATGATTCTCGAGATGGGCATCAAAATATCCAGATAAAATAACACTATAAACTCCTCATATGATAAGTATGGCTGATCATGTTGGTGTTAGTGAAGGTCAATGAAAATTGAACGGGGGGTTCCCATTAGAAAAATATTTAAGTTCACCGATCACTATAAATCCCTGATTTTATTACTCAACTATTAAGCTTGATAATTCACGTCATGGTCGTGTAAGTAGTCCGAAGACATACAACACCAAAGACATCTTGTTCACAGATGTTTGTGTTTTGAATGTGACTTGAGAGTTTCCAATCACATTATTCAAATTGGTCTATTACTGGTGTTTGATGAAAAATGATGGATTCATATGAAACATATTATGGTCCATCATCCACTCAACCATCCTATATGAAGTTTTGACAGAAGAAATGGGTAGAAGAACCTCAAAGGAGATAAAACATGATGAATTTACAGTATGAGGGCGTCATGTAAAATGATAGAGGGGTCCAACGGGATGACGTGATGGGACACATATTTCAGAAAAGGAAAAAAGTCAATCAGGTAGTTTTTTCTTTGATGGTAGTTTTTTTCATGATGTTTTTTTTTCTAATGAAGAAGAAGAATATGAACCAAGTGTTTCACCGTGGTACAATTAGACATAGACTCTACTGAAACCACATCATCAAGATCCTACTACTCTCATAGGATAAATAATCTTACATGAAACATACCACAACCGTTATGGT
This sequence comes from Wolffia australiana, assembly GCF_029677425.1. NCBI lineage: Eukaryota > Viridiplantae > Streptophyta > Magnoliopsida > Alismatales > Araceae > Wolffia > Wolffia australiana. The sequence goes on along the minus strand of NC_135835.1, from coordinate 20,119,503 downwards.
CATCCACACTTTTCCAGTCTTCAAATGTTTCATTGAATGCTTTGGCCTAAATATTGGGTTCAGAACGCCTGGATCTGGATGAAGACCTCAAAATGATTCACAACAGAAAACTTAAGGAAGAATCGTAATGACATCAATAAAATATTGAAATAAATCACTTGTACACGGATCACATCCGTGATTTTGGATCCTCGAGATAGATGAATTGAGTTTCTCATGTGTGCAGCCTCTAGATACATCCACACAATCCTCGGCATGTTGAATCTCCTTCATCACCTTCATGAGCTCTATTCAACCCCCAATGCCATCATTACGTCGTCTTGATTGCATCAGGAATGCAGTGGAGATGTGGGGGAGAAGGGAGAAGAAGGAAAAGGCCCCTAAACAATTTTTTCAGTCATTCATTCCCAAATTTTAAGAATTTCTTTTGACATCCAAAATACCATGTGCATGTGACCGTCTAGGCCCATGTATAAGTTTAGTTAATGACTCCAACATCCCAATAACCTTTATGGGCCTTCTAAATTAATTAACTATATAATCATATTGATTAATTAATGTCATATCAATTTGATACAATCGATAGATTCTCTAACCTGTGGGGTGCCAGGCTACACCTTGTGCTCTATAAGATGCAAATGTGTGTGCATCAACTCACTCATGGAGCATGTTCATCATCGGTTACTATGTACACATAATCCCTCATCCAATGGACACAACAAGGACAACTTAGGGTATGGTCACTAACAAACCCTAATCAAGCATTCGAGTTAGTATTGATGCGTTTAGAAATCGTAGGAGAACACTTCTCTAATATTTCACTACCTTGCCAAGGACTTCATTATATTATCTTCTTTGAGTTGCCTCCTCTTGTAACAAGAGTGGATGATCTCATCTTGACCACTCAATCGTCTTCATCAACATCTTTATAAACCTGAACTAAGACTATTTAGAATCCCATGACTAGAGACACATAGGTCATAGTTAAAGGACAAATGTCCGTCCACAAGATGTCTTTGGTGTCTCACGCTTAAGGACTGCTTAAACAACTGTGAGATGAATCGACCTGATTCAAAATTTATTATTATAATACATTTAGGAATTTGTATGGGTCAATTCAGTGAACTCTTTCCACTGAAGACCACCCACTATATATCCTTAGTGTCTCCACACTAATGGCTAGGGGATCGGCCATACTCATCATATGAGTGAGACTAGACAGTGATATTCTATCTCAATACTTTGATGTCCTTCTATAGTATCCTTCAAAGGAATATTTAGAACACATTCTTAAATACTAGTGACCTCTATATTACGATCTCATCATAATTCACAAAGTCTGATCATGTATTCATGGACTTCATTATAAGCATCACAAGTGCAATATAATGAAATATATATATATTATATTTATTAACATGGAACGAGATATGGAGTGGGTGATTGGCCTGCCAGCCACATATGTTTCCCTTTTAGTATCACTCAGTACATAACCTATCAAAACATCCCAAATCATCAACGTTGGACTAGAACACAAACTCTAACATTCATCAATACAAGACACCAGAAAAGGTTGATGGATCTCAAAAAAAGATATTTTATTTGGTTTTAAAAGTAGATCAGTTACATAGAGGTGTTTAAAAATAATCGAAATTTGAAAAATATATCTCTAAAAATGGAAGTTTCAAACTATGTATTATCACTAGTTATAATGTGCAGTGCTCTTGCATCCATATTTGTCATACATGCAAGCATCCTAATTAGCACTTGTTCTTGAGATGGCTGATTAAGGTTAGGCATGTTGGATGGATGACAAACTGTCATTCATCTGTCCATTTCATCATCCATCATCTTATAGAGCCATGAATGAATGACTGAAAAAATTGAATTCAGTCATCAGTCACAGATGACAAATGACTGTTGATGAAAATAATGGAACAAATGACGAAAATGACTGATGATGCTTACAATGACCAAAATGTGAAATAATATTTAATAAATAAAAATAAATTATGAAAATAAAAAATGAGAAGATGAGGATTATGACCATCGATGATGCGGTCAGTTGTGGACGACGAACATCCATGATATGGATGACGATCGACGATGGTAAGGATGAGGATTATTGATGACATTGGCAACGACCAACAATGATGACTAAGACAACTTTCAACAATGGGAATGATGAACATGGACAACATGGACGACAACTCTAGACAATGCATACCATGGCCGATGCCTGTTGGAATGGCTGGCATGGACAATGGGGATGATGACCATGAATGACACATGTGATGACCACCAACTATGGGAAAAATGATGTGGATGATGGGAGGATGATTGACAAAGACAAGGATGAGGACCCTTATTGAAGGAGATGACAATTTGTGTTCGACGAGGAAGAGGACCATCGTAGACAGGAATGATCATCATCATCAATAGGGATGGTGATCATTATCAGTTGGGGCAACAACCATCATCCACAAGGAAGACAACCATCATCAATGGGAATGGCGGTGATCGTTAATGGAGACTGCCACTATCAACAGATTTCTGTTGACGTCTCTCTCTCACTATCTCTCGCTCTACCTTTATCTCTCACTTTCTCTCTCTCCCATTCTCTTTCTCATTCATTGTCTCTTTCTCACTCTCACGCTGTCTTTCTCCCTCCCTTTCTCTATCTCTCTTGCTGTCACTCTCTCTCTCTCTCAACCTCCCTCTCTCTATCTCACTCTTGATCACTTGCTCTCCCTATCTCTCTCTCTCAATCTCTCTTTTTCTCGCAAGTGCTCACTCAAAGTCTTTCTCACTTTCTCACTCTCGCTTATTTTGTCTCTCATGCATTCTTGCTCAGTTTCTCTGTCTCTAGAACCCTCTTTGAGTATTTAGTCCATTTCATCATCCACTCATCTGTTGATAAATCTATAAAGAAGGAAAGGTCCTTTCATGTGACTGGTGAGAAAACCATACGATGTGTTGTCTAGTTTGAATTTGGACCACACATCAAATAATTTGTGTTAAATCACACTGCACATCCCACATGGCCTTGTGTGGTGCAAATGTACAAATTAGTAGGAATATTTAAGTGAAGGGAACAAAATTTGACAAATAGTCAAATTGGTGTCTGAACTTTGAAATCCAGCATGGCTTCTCTAGTTCTTCTTCGATTCTTCAAAATGTGGATTCTTCATCTCCAAATGGTGCTGGATGTTCAAAGAGGTTGTGCGAAGAGGGGGCTGCCTACTACCTACGCCTCCTGTAGGGCACCTGAAAAGTGCTTCTTTCAGTTACTCCTAGAGGAAGGGGTTCGATAAGCATGGTCAACGATAAGATCAGATTCCTACCACTCCAACTCTCTCATTCTCTTGCTTTATATCTCTCTTAATTTTCTCAATCTTTCCCTATATCACTCTCTATCTCTTAAAATATCTCAATCTCTTGTTCTGTTGATTGCTACCTATCAGAATGGTCTCAATCTTTCCTTCTCTCACCCTTCAACTCTGTCAATCTCCCTTTCTCTTGATTGTTACCTCTCTGAATTTTCTCAATATCTCCTTCTGTCATGTTCCATCTTTCTCATCTCTCATCCTATTGATTGCTACCTCTCTGAATATTCTTAATCTTTCCTTATCTCACAATCCATCTCTCTCAATCTCTCAATATAATTTTATCTTGCTTTATACTTCTCTGAACTTTCTCGATCTTACCTTATTGCACTCTCCATCTCTCTCAATCTCTCCTTCTCTTGATTATTACCTCTCTTAATTTTCTACATCTTTCCTTCTCCCACGCGCCATCTTTCCCAATCTCACATTCTATTGATTCCTACCTCCCATGAATTTTATTAACCTTTCATTATCTCACTTTCTGTCTCACTCAATCTATCAAGCACTCTCCCTTCTTTTCTACCTCTCTGAATTTTCCTAATCTTCCCTTCTCTCGCTCTCCCAATCTTTCAATCCCTCTATCCTTCATCCAACACTTAAATTTTGTTATTAAGCACAAGTCTGGAGTCTCCAACAAGGTTGTTAATGCTTTAAGTCACAAGACTACCTGTTCGGTAAGTCTTCGCACTTAGGTGTTTGGTTTAGGGCACCTGAAGGAGGTGTATACATATGATGATGATTTTTTCATTACCTGGAGGGACTTCGAGGAGGGAAATACAAATAATGGTTTTCATTTCATTACAATTTCTTATTTTTGAAGAGATTAGTTGTGCATCCCGCGCACTTTCTTGTGGGAGTAACTGTATAAGGAATTGCATTCGGATGGTCTTGGTGGACATTTTGGACGTGAAAAGACCCTTCAATTTATTAAGAGACAATTCTATTGGCTATATATGAAAAATGATGTGGATAAATTTGTTTGGCATTGCAGCATTTGCCAAAGCATCAAGGGACAAGTTTAGAACCAGGCCATACACTCCTTTATTGATTCCTAAACATACATGGACGGATATATCCATGAGCTTTGTGTAGGGGTTACCAAGACACAATGATGCGTAGACTCTGTTTTTGTTGTGGTCGACAGGTTTCCCAAGATGGGACATTTCATACCGTGCAAGAAGATGAATGATCGGGTTCAAGTGGAGAATCTTTTCTTAAAAGGGTCCTATGTAAGGTTCACCATTTTTACTGACTTTTGGTAAAACCCGACCGAACCGATACCGTCGGTTCTGGTTTCACTGTATTACCGAAAGTTACGTATAGGCTTTGATTTGGACCGCAAACTAGATGGAAAAATAAATTAGCAAAATATTGTTTTTTTGTTGGAACCAGGATTTGAACCGTGGTCTCCTTTTTCTCAGCGCCCATACCTTTCAACCAACTCCGCCATAGCACTTTTATGAATAAGGTAATAAGTAAAATATATAACCATATAAATATAAATGTATTAAAATTGCAGATCTGAGAGGAAATAGTTTCCCAACTTTTTGGCTTCTAAGGGAGGATCTTGCATGGGTCATTGATCAATGTCCTCGCCTGCATTTTGTGTTGCTGCCACCAGTTACGACCGCTCACAATAGTGTCACCATCAATGTTGTCATTGTTAAATCTCTTGTCAAAGCCTCTTGTTGTCCATCCTTCAAAATATCACCAACTTTTTGTTAGGTTCTAGAGGCCTTGACATGGATGAACAAAACAAAATGATTCGCAGTGGAAGAGTTGAACGAATCGAATGGCATCACGTGTGCAGAGTGAGACGAGTCGAGCTGCTCACGTGTGCAGCCTCTAGACATATCCACGCGGTCCTCGGCACGTTGGATCTCTTCCTTCTCGTTTATGAGCCCCGTTCTTTCTCTGTCGGCGTCGTTACGTCGTCCCGATCACATCGGGGAGGGAGCGGGGGTTGAGAGATGGGAGAAGAAGGGGAAAGGCCCATGAACAATTCTGGCATGGGTGAATTTCGTTCAGGGCCTTCCCCTATTTATGTTAAGTGGGTATTTTTTCGTAAAAACCCCGAAAACTTAAGTATATCTTCCGATGTCTAAAAGACCATTTGCGTGTGACCCTCTAGGCCCATATATCAGTCCAGTTAACGACTCTAGTGACTCAATAACCTTTATTGGCCTTCCAACTTAATTAACTATATCATCATACAGATTAATTAACGTCAGATCGATTGAACCCAATTGACAGGTTGAGTCTCCGATGCGTGGGGTGCCAAGCTACACCTCGTGTCCTAGAAGATACAAAGGAGTGTGTATCGACTCACTCATGGAACCTATTCATCATCAGTTACCGTGCATGTATTGTATAATCCCTCATCCACTTGATGCTCCTTGGACGACTTAGGGTATGTTCAACTGTCAAACCCTAATCGGTCATCTGAGTTAGTACTAATACATTTGGAAATAATCAGAGAACTGTTCTCCGATATTTCACTACCTTAGCCAAGGACTTCATCGCATCATTTTCCTTGAGCTGTCACCTCTTATACCGAGGGTGGACGATCCCATCTTGACCACTTAATCGTCTTTGTGAACTTCTTGATGTACCCGAACTAAGACCATTTAGAATCCCATGATTAGAGACTCGTTGGCCATCGCCAAAGTACAACCGTTCGTGCACAAGACATCTTTGGTATCTCACGTTTAAGGACCACTTACACAACCGTGACGTGAATCAACCTGATTGACAGTTCGGTATAATACCATTCAGGGATTCATGCGGATAAATTCAGTAAACTCTTTCCACTAAAGAGCACCCACTATCTATCCTTAGTGTCTCTACACTAATGGCTACGAGACCCGCCATACTCATCATATGAGTGAGGCTAGATAGTGCTATTCTATTCGGATACATCGATGTCCTTCTCGTGTATCCTTTGAATAGGAATGTTTAATACACATGCTTAAAGACTAGTGATCTCCGTATTACGATCTCATCATAATTCACTAAGTCCAATCATGTATTTGAAGATTTTTTATTATGAATTTTTATAAATTTCAAACATAGTGAAGAGTCAATATTTAGGTGTAGGTTAAAAGAGAAATAAAAATACAATTTCGTTTTAAAATGCATAAGTTTCAATTTTTGTGTCTAGTTTACCATCAATGAGAAATTACGGTTATGGTAAGAGTTGCAGGGATATTTTAGTAAAATATAGAAGTAGGCACGAAATAGAAATAAACGATTTGAGTGCTCGGGGAGTTTTTGGCATAGATTGGTGATTCCTGGGCAAACTTGGCAATCCTGTGTGGCGACTCTGATCTTGGAAGTCTTGGCAATCCTATGCGGCGACTCTGATCGATCTTGGAAGTCTTGGAAATCCTGTGCGGTGACTCTGATCAATCTTAGAAGTCTTGGCAATTTTGTACGGCAAATCTAATCGAACTCGACTATCTTGGTGATCTTGGACTTTAAACGACATTGGCAACATTGGTGAGTGTGACGATTTTGAATGACCTCGACAATCCTGGTAAGAATAGAAATTGAAATCATTGGCGATTTGAGATCTTGGCGAAATTGGCTATTTGAAATCTTGAAAATCACAATCAGGTTTGCAATTTTGACAATCTTTCTCTCATTGGTGATTTATTTTGTTTCTCTCTCTTGCCTGTGATCTTGTTACTTCTCTATTGTTATTGCATTTTCGATTGTATGTCTCTTTCTGGCCGAAATTCTTAATCACGATAGAAAGAGATCTAGGTTTGTTTTTTTTCTTCTCAAATTGCAAGATTTAATCTCTGAAGGAAATTCAATTACCTACTGAAATCATTAGTTGAAAGAGAAAGAGAATTGGGTGTCTATTTCCCTTTTCTGATTGCAAAATTTTAAATCTGAAAAAAAAATCTTGATTACCTGATAACACTGACGATAGAAAGAGAGAGATCAGACTTTCGATTCTCTTCTTTACTGGGTTTGTTAACTAAAGAAAACATTGTTCTTATATTTTCAATTTTATTCTTTACTGAATTTTAAATCTGAGAAAAATCTTGATTACCTGATAACATTGTAAATAGAAAGAGAGAAATCAGATTTTTGATTCTCTTCTTCGAACAGGGTTGAAAATCTAAAGAATAGGTAATTACCTGCTGACATTGCTAGTAAAAGAGAAAGAGATTTATATTTCTATTTTTTCTTTTCTAATTGCAAGGTTTGAAATCTGAAATAAATTATTTTTCTGTAATTGTTATTGTAGCTGCATCATCGAAAGGCTGAGAAATATTACTTAAAGGTTTAAGATCTCTAATATTTTGAAATTCATCTTGACTCATATCTAACAACAAAAAGTTGATCTTCAAATTAATTTTTGTGATTTCAAATATTCATATTGAAGTGAAATTTTTTTATTGAAATATTTTTACTCTTGAGATAACATTTCAGGAAGATTGAAGACAAGTTTCTTTTTAATATTTTCACAAGTTCTTTCAGCTCTTGTGAGAATAGAGATACTACATTGAGCAAAGGCATTTTGAGCAGTTGAGAGGGACTTGGGTGGTCCATTGGAAGAAGTGAAAGCGCGGATACTTTTAGAAGCTAAGGGAGCTCTAGGTCATTTACGATTTTCAAATTCTAGATAGGAGATATCCGTGTATCCCTATTACTAGGATGTTTTAGCTTGGGGGGCTATAAAAACTTGGTTAGGGACATATTAAAACTCCGGTTGGATATTCCGGGACGGGAGTAAGGGACTAGCCCTAACCTGTATAAAAATCTTGGGTGTCCTCTTCTTCTTTCTTTATCATTAGAAAATAGGTAGAGAAATTAGGAGTATAATAATACAAAAGTAGATATTTTAAAGGGAATAGTCTAATTCACCCCCCCCCCCTCTTAGACCATTCATAGGATATTAATCCAACAGTATTCATGAACTTCATTATACACATCACACGTGCACTATAATGACTATGTTCTATTAATGAACATGGAACGAGATGTGGAATGTGTGATTGGCTTGCCGGCCACATATATTTCCATCACTTTTGTCCATGAATTTGAGTGGAGACAAGGTAAATCCCATATTTTTTATTTATTTAATTTTATTGATTTTGAATGTTGTTAGTTTTTTCATTATATAGGTCCCATGCACAAATTGAAACTAATTTGGCAATGACTGAAGATGAGAATTCTCACCGTAAGAGAGTTTCACCTGTCTTCAAATACTACAAAAAGAAGAGTAATGGAGATTATTGATGCAAGCTTTGTAAGGCGAAGGAATTGATTGTGAAAAAAGATAAGACAAGCAACACAATAAGGTTATGTACACACTTGGAAAAGTTTCATGCCATAGTTCATAGGCAACTTAAGTCTTCATCTAGTCAGAAACTTGTATCAGAATATTTTCACATGAAAACATAGTTTACAGGTAGAACACTGGAGAAAACAAATGCAGAACTATGGGATCCCATCATCAGAACTGATATACCATTCTCAATAATTCAGAAAAATGTATGAGTACTTTGCACAATGTAACTTGAAGCTTCCAAGTGCCAAGACAATACGACGTGCGGTGGATGAAAGATTTAAGGAAGAGAAATCATAGGTTAAAAAGGAGCTTAGCTGTGTTAAAAAATTCTGAATTACAGTGGACACTTGGACTACTGCCAACCCCGTGGCTATTTTTGGGATGACATTTCATTGGATCTATGCGGAATGGAAGGTCCATGAATGAGTTCTCAGCGTAAAGCAATTAATTGGATCACATGAGGACTCATATTTGGCAGAGATATTGCACTTAGTCTTCGAAGATTCAAATTTGATTCACAAGGCAACTGATGTTTTATTACCTTTTTCCTCTTAATCACTAAACAATTAATAATATTTTCCTCCTTTTATAGGTATTTGCCCTCACAACTGATAATGCTAGTAATAATACTACAATGGTTGCAACCTTAGAAAGGCTATTGAAGGATAATGGCTCCAAGCTCAAAAAGAAACACCATGCACCATGTATGGCCCATGTTTTAAACCTATATGTGCAATGAGGCCTGAAGGACCTAGATATTTAATTATAATAAACTTTTATTTCATCGATTTTTTACGAGTTATTCTTTTCAAATGTATAACAGTAATTTTTCTATTGATATGTAAGGGCCAAAAATATAATTGAAGAGGATAATGAGAAACATGAAAGTACAATTGAAGAAAACATTCTAAGATCATTCAAAGATACTCTTTATAGACATTGAAAACAAGTCAAAGATACTCTTTATAGACATTGAAAACAAGTCATTGCAATTGGAGCTTCACCGCAGCGACTTCACCACTACAAAAATATATGCGAGAAATTGGGATGGAAAACTGTAATTTACTCATTGAAGGTGTCCCTACATGGTGGAAATCAACATATGATATGGTTGAAGCAGCTTGGGAGAAAATAGGAGTATTAGAGAAAGATGGAGAGTGACTATCTCAACACCAACAAAGTGAACTTTTTCGTCAGTGATCGAGAGTGGGATCTCCTTAAGTTTTTTTGAGGTAAACTTCAAGATTTTTACAAGATAACTGAGGTAATTTCAAAGTTCAAGTCTGTTACATCATCAACAGTTTTAAGAGCGTACGAATTTCTATCAAGAAAATTGCAGGCATTAATTGAAGGTCTAGGCAACCCACTTCAAAGTGAAGTAAGGGTATCCCTAAGCTTTGAACAATCAAGATCACTTAAAGGTGCATATGTTGCCACAAAAGATAAATTATTAGATTATGAGGTTCTCTCAAAGCCTAAGCCTATGCTGTATATTGCTACAATGCTCGACCCAAAAATGAAGTTTGTGTTTATTCCAATAAGTGAGCAGAATTCTATCATCCAGCCTGTACTTAGGTTGCTTGAAACTACTTTGTTGACTTAAAACACATATTCAGTTATTGAAGATAGACCTATTCCACGCGCCAAACGATCAAAGGTATATTGCATTGATGGAGCTAGCGCAAACAAACACTACAATGGTACCAATATCTACTAGAGATGAAGTGGACGGTTATCTAAGTCAACCCCGCATTGGCGCTGAGGATGGCATCATACTGGATCTAAAAGATACCCACGTCGTGCTATCCTTGCAAAAAAATTCTTATCAATCTGTGCATCAAGTGCTCCATCAGAGCGTCTATTTTCTGCAGGGCGAGGAATTGTGACATTTAAAAGAGGAAGGTCATCAGCTGTCCTCTTACTCATATGTTATTTTGATTTTTATTTGTGACATTTATTATTTTGATTTGTATTGTCGTACTCATTTATTATGATGCTTTTGTATGATTTTTACAGGTTGAGAAGATAGATCATGACTCATGGTTCGAAGCGATGTAATAACACATTAGAGTCAAAGCAAGAAAAGTTAGGAGCAAGCAAAGATAAGGAGCCACGTGTTGTGGGATCTCTTAGAACAAAAAAGTAGCATATTTAACAACTCAATAACTTATCTTTCTTTAGTAACTTTTTCCTTGTAAACTTTTGAAATACAAAAATGTTACATAAATCTTCTTTGATTGTGTGGTGAATCAAGAGAAATTTTTTTTGCATTCTAAATTTTTTTAATTAATCATTTTACCTAAATTTTGATTTTAATTTTTTAGCTTTGATCTTATTTTTAGTTGGTATTCATGACCGAACTATAGGCTTTTCTTTGACCGAACCGGGACCGAACCGAAGTTTAGGTATAGGTTTAGGTTTTTACAAAAAACCGGTACCAAGACCAGCACAGGCATTCCCTAGTTCGGAGGTAGAACAATGGCAGTGTCACAAAGAAAGTACAAGAAGTCGCGGCCATGAGTCTGCTGCAGTCTGCCAAAAAAGATTAATCTAATATTTCTGAAATATTAATCAAAATGTTACTAAGGTTGAATAATTTTGTAGTTACTATCTACAAAGGGATGGAATTCAATCTTTATGAAACTAATTCACAGCAATAAATATTTATTAGCGTAACTATCCAGGGGGATATCAGATTATGGTTACTTAAATATTTCTAATTTGGAGCAAAAATTATAATTTTAAAACACAATAATGACAATAATGGTTTTTGGACTGCACGACCTTCCCCACTATAAAGAATCCAACCGGCCTAAAACCCTACACTCGGAGCTCGGAGCTACAACAATGGCAGTGTCATGGAGGAAGTACAAGAAGTCGAAGCCACAAGTCCGCTGCAGTCTGCCAAAGAAGATGAATCTGATGTTTCTAAAAATATTAATCATAATGTTACTTAGCTTGGATAATCTTATAGTTATTATATACCTAGTGGTTGAATTTAATCATTAAGACATTAAATATTTATTAGCTTAACTATGGGGGGGGGACATCAGATCATGGTTGAATAGTTTTGTACTTGGAGCAAAAAAATGTTATTTTTATGCACAACCTTCCCCACTATAAAGACACCCACCCACCCGGCCTAAAACCCTACAATCGGAGCTCGGAGGTACAACAATGGCGGGGTCGCGGAGGAAGCACAAGAAATCGAGGGCAAAAGTCCGCTGCGGTCTGCCGAAGAAGAAGCCCGGCGTGTTCAAGCCTGCCTTCTCCATCCCAAAGGAGCTCCTCGGCGGCGATGGCGAAGAACAGAAGAAGGAATGGGACGAGGAAGGAAGCGTCTTCCAGAATTACCGCAGATTCGGCGTCGTCCCGAACCCTAATTTCTTGGGAGTTCGCTCCCGCACTCCGCAAGTCCTCCTCTGCGCGCCTCTCCAAGTCCCCGACCCAGCCGCGCGCGGCGGCGGAGCGCCGATCTCGGAGTTCGATCCAATCGACGGCGGCAGCGATCTCGAAACCGACGGTAATTCAATCGGAAATCGCCGGTTTTGAACGAATCCCCAAACATTATCCCCCTTTTTTTACAGATCTGAGGTCGGCGTTGGGGAAGAAGAGAAAAGACGGGAAGAACGCGCCGTTGAAGCCCCTGACCAAGATCCAGCGCGTCCATATCAGCCGCTTGATCGCCACGCATGGCGAAGATTACCAGGTAAGATCGCCTCTTCCTATACCTCCGGGTTTATTCCAGATTTGGTGGTTGAATTTGACGATTCAGACATCAAATTCAACAGGCAATGTTCTCGGACATGGAGTTGAACGCCATGCAGCACACCTTGGCGGAGCTGAAGAAGCTCTGCCAAAGATTCAACGTCCCTTCCTCGACCAGGGTAATCCTAGGATATTGAATAAACCTCAGAAGATTAGCGTTTCTTGTGGAAGATAGAAAACCAATTACTTTTTTCTTTATTCTATTGCAATTTATATAGAACTGGATGCTACTCACAGTATCGTTATCCGATATGCTATGACCTAGGATGATCAAGTTTACGTTTTTTTGGTGGAGAACTGATAATGATAATGGATATCTTTAAACAGATAATGATATGGGTAAAGGTAAAGATAATTAACTCATGTCCGTTCAGTCACTCGTCCATGGCATTTCATTTCGTCCAGATCGACATCCATCCCTGATTTGTCGTCTTCGCAGTTGACGGAACAGAAGAGTGACTGATGATTTGTCGTCCCGTCCCGGAGTTTGTACCAATGATGGGATGTAGAATCATCAGCCGGTCTCCGGGTAGTCAAGTAGGAGCCTGAGAGCTTCAGCTGGCCGACGTGCGTGTGGTGCCTCGGGAATGGCATGTCTGGGACGTGACGCCCCGGACGTGACGCCCCGGACGTGACGGGATGGATGACGATCTGTGACGGACGGTAATGTGACGAAAGTTTCGTCACGTCACGGTCTTGTCACACGTCCTAGGATTTCAGAAAAATCTGTCACGTTCGCGTCACAGTCATGGTTTGAGGTGTCCCTGTCACGTCCCCGTCACCAGACGGCGTCACAGTCACGTGTGACGGAAAAAACGACCATGCGGAGGAGAGAATTGGAGAGGCATATCTCTAATTATCTTTTTAGGGGCATCCTTTTGCACGCATGAATTAATGCAGGGAAGTTTCTGCAAAATGCCAAGAAATTGAGTTGGCGACACCAAGTGGCGAAATCTCGGCTGTTTAAAAGCTTAAATCTAACAATTTTTAAGCTTTTTTGGTCGTTTTTAAAAACCCGTCATGGCCATCATCCGTGATGGCCGTCACTTAACGTCACTCGTTTGAGGCCCTCTGTCATTGTCGTGTCACCACCACGCCCAGTTTGTCCTCCGTCATTGTCACCGCCATGGGCCCCTAATTTCGCCACTATCACGTCATCCATCACGCTGCTGTCACCGTGATGTGTGACGTGACGGATGATGGCTGCCATCCCTAGTGATGCCACGTGTCAAATTCTGAGTGGCCTAATGCTGATGCACGATCGAACATCAGACGTACACACTGATTCGTCCTGGACTCAGACGGGACAAGAATGTCTTGGACGGGATGGGGGGGCAGTGGACTAAAATATGTGGGACAGGATGATTAAGACTGACCTCTAAAAAATGGGATATAGGACGGGATGATCTTCTTCCCGGCCGGCCTTCGTCCCCCTCCTGGATGATGGTGCCCTATAACTACTATCCCACCCAAAGTCCTCTTTGTCACTACTGCCCAAACACCTATTCCACTCCTGCCTCAGTGCCCTCAACTTGTTCACCCGCCTTCAAGCCATGAATCATCAGGCTGCAAGAAGCGTTGGAGATGCTATCGGATTTGCTACCTAGCTCTTTCTTTGATGAATTGATCTTATCTCTTGATGATTCTCATGTTCAATGGATGAAATGATCATCTCTCTTGTTGGCTGCCTCACTCAGTTGTGATTGTGAGACTATGATTCGACAATCAGACGACAATCCTTGAGAATCCGGCTAAATTCTAATCATCTGATGAAGACTGTTAAATTCTCCCTAAATTGTAGCTTTTTTAATCACCGTCATCATCATTGTCTCCTAGACTATTTATAGAAAAATCATCACCTCCTAGAGCCGAAATTCTGTCAACAGTCAGTGTCCCTGTCCACACCAGTTTTACCCAGCTTCAATGGTCATCATCCCCGGTAGTATTTGTCCCTATCTGATGTTTTTCGATGTCCCCTTTCTTAATGTTGTCATCTCCATCCAGAATGATTGTTTTTGTCAGTCGTCACCTCCACTACGGTTCTCGCGATCACGACAGTTGGCTTTCCCTGGCCACAACAATTTTTGTCCCCATCCACAATGGTCCTCATCCCCATCGACGGTTGTTATCACCCTCATCAAGGATGACAATTGAGCTCACTGTTTTCATGTTTGATGATTGTTTCTGTTTCTGTCAACCAAATCATCATGTCATCCTCTGATGGATGACTGATGTCTCATGACTGTAATCATTCCGTTCAGTCATCCATCCATCACTCCGGGTGATGACAGATGATGAACTCAGAAAGAACGGATGACGGTCTGTTTGTCCAATGCACATACTCTATCTCTCTCTATACTCCCTTCTCTCTATCTTTCCCTCTCTCTTGTTCATTCTCCTGCTCCCTTTCTTTCTCAATCACTCTCTACCTCTCTACTTCTCCCTCACTATCTCTCTTGTTCTCCTACTCTCTATCTTGCTCTCCCTCCCTCTCTCTCTGGTTCTCTTGCGTGCCCTCCTGCTCTCTCGATCAGATTTCTCGCTGCCCTGCTTCAAGCTCAAGGCCTGATTGACAAGTCGACTTCTGATTTATTTCGCTTGTAACATCGACATACATATAGTTTGAGATATGGGAATTATACTCTGATATCAGGCATCAAAATATGAAATTCAATAAAAATATGGAATGCCGTCCGATAACGTACTGAAATTTTCTGCTAGCCGTTATTGATATCGTATATCGGAAATTGGATATTGATAACCAAATCCCAGATTACGAACGAAAATGGAACAAAACCCTCAATGAAATCGTTATCCGATATCCAGTTTCGTATCCGGTACCTGAATGGTAGCACCCTCAACGGGGGATCTTCTTGGTGGAGAGGATCTCTTGCTGTTTTAGACGGTGCTGGAATCTGGCAAGGCAAGCTTGAAGCGTCACCAATCCTGCCGCCTTCCGGGAGAGGACGAAGCTCAGCTGGTTAACATAGTTGTCAATCAGGCTGCCCGGCCGGTCAACCTCGGCCAGCAGCTTCATCTCCTGGAGATCAACAAGGATCACCCAAAACTTCATCTCCTGAATTGGAAATTATGTTGTTACCGGGTTCAAAGATAACCACCTCGCGGACGATCTCCATGGTATCTTCGATTTCCTTTCTGTGTGCTGCAATCAGAGCCTCCTCTTCCTGAGGAAGCCTCACCAAATTCAGAACCTCACAACGGCCATCAGAGCTCCAACAGACAATACCTCGAGGAGAGCGGTGATCGCGTCTTCTGCCATGGAGGGTTCTTCTTCTTCTTCTTCTTCTTCTTCGTCTTCTTCTTCTTCTATGGGGCGAGTTTCACAGGCCAGGACGGGAGCTACTCTCGTCTCCTCTGGCCGCTTGCTCGGTTGGTGGTCTCTCTTTCCCACTCCCTGGGAGAGGCTCTTCACCCTGGGGCCAGTTGAATAAACGAGACCGACGAGACAGTTGGGAATTAAGACTTCATTATTAACTAGATTACCTGTCGGCGTAGCGGAGGGTATTGAGGGTGTGCTCGCAAGAACCGGCATTGGGGGAGATGCAGGAGATCATAATTGTCCTGGAATTTCCAACGAAGGAATCTCGGAGCACCTCTGTAAGCTTGCTGCCTCTAAAGGGGATGTGGCTCTGGTCGTTGTCCAGTGCTCGGATGCACTCCTTCAACGCCAACAAGCTCTTGTTGATCTCTGCCCCCTCTATCCTGAAACCCCAAAAATAGACTCAGAAAAACCATCAGTTTGATTCATAATTTGACATATTATGTCTCCCGAGTTGCAGGAATCTCTGCTGATAATTTCATATCCTCATCATTTATAAGTTGCTAATATCATCATCCTACGTCCAGGCCCAAACATGGATGACCATGACGGCAAGACAATGATGATGACTAATCTGCCTAACTCGGCAATGAAGAGTGGATGACAATGATGATAAATCCATCAACATCCTCATCCTCATAATCCATTTGCCATCATCATCATGACAATGACAAATTTGTCATTGCCTGCCAACAGCAATTGAGCCACACTGGGTCTGCCGATCTGACCGACTGGATAGGCAGTTGGATCAGATCGTTCCGTTAGCTGAATTGGGTGGGTGTGTCCGATCTGGAGCAAAC
Organism: Wolffia australiana; assembly: GCF_029677425.1. Classification (NCBI taxonomy): domain Eukaryota; kingdom Viridiplantae; phylum Streptophyta; class Magnoliopsida; order Alismatales; family Araceae; genus Wolffia; species Wolffia australiana. The sequence continues at coordinate 20,102,904 of NC_135835.1, read as the reverse complement.
CTGGTCTGACGATCATTGTCAGTGGTGTCGGCACCTCGCTCACTGCCAGCAAGATCGATGAAGGAGATCTTTCCGACAACCTCGACGGAGGCCTTGGCATCACGGCGCCGAGAGCTTGGGGCGACCGCCTCTTTGTGCTTCTTAATGACAAGCTGCAGGATGGCATGGGACCTGGACGACTCTTCGTTGGCACCGGTGGAACCGGTGCTTCTCGCTGTGTTCCCCTTCTCTATGTACTCTCTGACGATCTGCACGTCTGAGACCTCGAATTCTTGCAACCCTACGATGCAAACCTGCTGCCGCCCATCTTCCCTCATGCAGAGCTTCCTGTGGGTCATTAAAAAAACCCCTCAAGTTTATTGACCTAACACATCGTGTCAACCATCCTGTTTAAGACATCATAGTTTGTACGTCGACAACGGACTAAAATTACTGGTTTACGAAAGATACTGAATGACCTTCTTTCACTGAGAAGGTCGAAAAGCTTCCCCCCATATATCTCGAAGTAGCTGAGCCACAGCCTAAGCTTTTGGTTGCGGTGGATGGGCTGATTTAGAAGCCTAAGGATGTCATGTGATGCCCTTAAGGGCAAGGGCTGCATGGTGAACGTCTTCCCACTGCCTGAAGAGCAGGTATAAAAATCGACAAAGAATTTTAATAGATCGCATTTGAATATATTATCAAATCTTTGAACCGGAACGTACAAATCTAGTAAGCTGTTAAACTATTAAAGGTCCTGAACATAAAAAACAAAAGGGACCAACTACTAGCAGTCCTTATATAGTTGAAAAAATATTGTGTGAAGAAAAATATATTCGCTCAGCTGACTTTTTTGCCTTTGGCACTTTAAAGCAACAAATAATTCATTCATTCATGCCTTCTGGAATAAGTATGAGTTACTGCACACGAAATCCATGTCTAAAACATCAGGGCCGTGGAAAAATAATCTAACAATATGAACGAATTGGATGACAAAACTAATATTAAAATGAAAGCATCAGCACCTGTCTGTCCATACGCAAAACATGTAGCTTTCGTCTTCTGAAAAAGAGTAGGAATAATGGGCTCCACAGTGACACGATACACCTGGCGCAGCAATTTTCAGAAAAACCAAAAAGACTGCGCAAGCAGGTGGGCCCTATGAAGCGGACATTACCTCGTCATTGCTCACTTGTTCGTCAAGAACAGCATCAAAACAGAATTCATGATTCTCGACGTAAGCCGTTAGGTCCACCTGAAGAACTGACGACCAGTGATCATTACATAAAAAGACATGTTATAACAAAAAAGGATAGGATTAAACAAACTCCAGAGAAAATTTTCCGCCACGATAGAATTTATGCAGCCATTGAAAAAAGAGGTTATTTCAGAAGTTCAACATAGTTTACATCCTCCATTGACACATTCTACATAATAATTATTATAACATGTCAAAATTAATTTAGTTTCAGTTGACCCCAAATAGTTATCGGACATCTTTGTATGTCACTCACAGGAATTTACCATGGGAGTGAAACATGATAAAATGACAATTTTTCTTGAACTCCATATTTATGCTCAGAACCAGGTGTAGAGTAACTATGATTCGGGTTATAGAGGAGCAGGAAGTCAATACGAACCCCTCAAAGAAATATCTGAAGGATATACAGAAGCTTCTCAGCAGGGAGGAGCATACCACATAAGGACCATTTAAACAGGGCTTTTAGCAGGAAGGTCATTTTATAATTAAGACACCTTCCCCGAAAGAATCAATGAGCCTTAATTCCTGAATTCGCATTGGTGAGCTGCTGAACCAGGAGATAGTCTGATACAAAAAAGAGAGTTCCGGATGAAGAGGAGAACAGGAATGGTCGAGCAGAGGCCGAGTGGAGGGATAGGGATCAGCCCAGGACGGGCCACCTGGAGATGCGGTGAAGAGGAGAACAATCATGAGGGACTTCATTGGATCAGCCCCCCCTCGTTTGTGGTCTTGTAGAGGCGATTCCATTGGAGTGAGCCTGCTGATCGTATGTGGCACTGGGAAGGATCATGCCTAAACACTCCGTCGGAAGTGAACTTGAGATTTTTGTTTCTCGAGAAGAAAAGAGTCCATTATAGAGAGACATTTGTGCTCATTACAAACTCAATACTTCACGTATTTCAATTTTATTGCCTTCTAGCCTTGGATGGAACTTATATTTACAATATAAAGAATAGGTTTCTCCATGGAGACCTTAATGAGGAGATTCATATGCAACTGACACCTTGGTACTATGGGAAGGAGAATGGATATAAAGTATGCTAGTTGAAGAAGGCCGTGTATGGCCAGAAACAATCACCCCATGCTTTGTGTCGAAAATTTTCCTCAAATATGAAGAATATGGGTTATCGCCAGATAAATGCGGACTATACACTGTTTATAAAGAATTCTGAGACAAGAAAATTCTATTTTACCTGTATGTGTGGATGACATAATTATGTTTGGTGATGATGAGGGTGGAAATAATCATCCGAGTGTCAAGCTATCTCAAGCATTTGAGATAAAGTCCTCGGGAAGGCTGAGATATTTTTTGGGCATAGAAGTTGCCTACTCCAACGAAGAGAAGAAAATGGCTGATTGTAAACCATCCTCCGTGCCTATTGATCCAAAAGTCAAATTGGGTGTAATTGAAGATATGCCCATAAATTGAGAACAATATCAGAGCTTATCTATTTACATCATACATGGCCTGACATAGTGTTTGCTGTTGGGCTTATGAGCCAATTCAAGCAAGACCCCAGGAGACTCATTGGCAAGCAGCCTTTAAGGTTCTTTCGTGCTAGAAAGCAACTGCAGGTCGTGGACTTTACTTCAGGAAAGAGGGGGAATTCATTTGGAAATGTATCGTTGCAGATTACAGACGCTACGTCGTTCACCAAAGATCTACTACAGGCCACAGTTCAGATGTTTATGGAACTAATAGGCCCAGCAAGGACCACTCAAATAGAATGACGAACATTGTACCCTACAAAATCTAGTAGGGAACTTCTTGCGAAGTAAAGAGATGAGTTAGACCTTTTTCTTTGCTGCCAGCTAGGGTTTCTGAAAGTGGCCCAACGAAGCTAGTGCCAGAGAAAGCAGAAGACAACAGAAGTGGATGGCAAAGTTACTTGGTTTTGATTTGACATTAAACATGGAAGCAGGTTCCTTGTTCTGGTCCATTGGAGAAGAGTGTGTCACTTATTATGTTATTTCAACTGTTCACTGGTTTGACCAACCTGTTTTAATCAAAGAAGCACCCATACTATTATGTACAGCAAGACCTCCTATTCTACAAAAAGAAACTGGTCATACCCAAGATAAGTGGGCATGGGGGTTTCAGAAAACATACAAAAGAATATCTCAAGGGCTTGTTTGGACAGGAATGGAAAAGCAAGTCAAGTCTTATGTCCCATACTGCCAAGTGTGACAGCTCTGCTGATCTGCTACACCCACTACAAATCCCAAGCAAAATATGGGACAACCTATCGATAGACTTTATCGAAGGTCTGACTAACTCCAGACGCTACAATTCTATTATGGCCATTGTTGCACAGGCTAAGAAATTATTCTCATCATATCGTGTCATGACTATACCCAGAACGTACGTGAGGATGAAGCATAACCAACTCGCATGTGCAGATTCAAATCACATGTGGGGTAACGATGAAGCGGTTGGAATCAATCACTATAAATAAAAGGGTGAGGGTGAAACGGAAGGGCCAGAAGAAGTTCCATTGCATGATCGGTGGGGGCCCGAGGGGTGGGAGATCCTCCTGATCAGCAGCAGGCGCTACCTTTCTGGTTAGCCTGAGTTCTTCTTTCTGATTCTTGTCCATAGTTATTTCCCTACATTTGTTCTTCCCTTGTACGGCATCCAAGACTTGGAGAATATTACTACATTTGGCAATTCTTGAAGATCTTACCTGATTAATCTTCCAAGCCATCTCAATATCCATCCTGTTTTCCATGCTTCAACACTCAAGAAAGCTTTGGTAAATTTTCCTAACATTCATCTCTCTCTTCAATGCTTATAAGTGAGTGGGAATGACAGGTTTATCAGGAGGCTGTCATTTATACAAGATCTACATCACCGTGCCCAGAAAAACTGATCAGATGAAAGAACCTCTCAGAAGCCAAAGACATTTGGGAGCAAGCGGATTGTCTGTCCAAAGCCTTTCCCGACTTCAGACTTGAGGACCAGATGAATGTCCAGGGGGGAGTATTGATACGTTCATTATATGAACATGCGGAAGGCTGTCTAAGCAGACAGTGCAGGGACCAGAGACATGTGCAGGGAAACGGTGCATGTGGCCGAACTCATATGAATACAATGGGAGTGGAAGAAAGCAGGAAAAGAATATTTTCACAAAAAAGTTATTATTCAACTGAGAGCAGGCATGGTTGAGGGCTGGAGTATGATATAGTTCTTCCAAGAACATATGATTTCAATAATTGGAGGCACCATTTTTCACTTGTCACCGAGTCAGCACGTGCTAGTTCAAACGAGTGGAGGGAGCATTCTACGAAAAAGAGGACAGACATAAAACAGAACAAACTCATTTTTTGGTTTCTTGAAGAGGAGCTGTGGTACTCAGGCGAAGAAGGGAGATTCTCTCAATCTCGCAAGGCACGTCTAATCGATCCAATTATGCCTCTGATTCTCCATCTATTCCTCCTCACCACATTCTTGTGATCCACTCTATTGTGCTAATTGGACGTGAATTCTTGAAGATTTCCTTTAGTAGCAATTTCTTGGTGTTTTTCATAACAGATCTCTTGTCCAATCCCTAATTTTCCCAGGATTGTAACAGAGTGAAGGAGAGGACTGCCACCAGGAGGAGGGAGGATTTGCCTGATCCGTTCAACGGTTATCCTCTCAAGATTCTCCCTGATTCCATCGTGCATCGGATCTTGAACGATTTGGTATCTGGTGAATTCTCATTGGGTGTTTTGATTCTTTCAATATAATTTTTACATGAATTTCAAATAAAATCCCTACTTGATGCTCTGATGGTATCAATAGGTCAGTGGGAAGAAAGAAAAATAGATCAATGATGGAAGAAATCTTCCAGATTAATAGTCCTGTCTGCCGTGTATTTGTGTAAGTGCCCCTATAAGGCCATACCTTGTGTCACATTATGGACCCACTTATTATGAGTAGTCCACCCTACAAAATCGTGGGACCTGACTTTTGAGAAGATAAGTTATTTTGTCCAAACCCTATTCGTTAGCTAGGCTTTCCTCGTGTTCCAGCCCGGAAGGTTGCAGAGATTCCACGCTCAACAAGTCCCATTCTCAATGACCCTTCAGAAGATGTCTCTGCCCTTTACGTACCACGCCAAAATGGGCTTATAGGGCTCGTCCTTGGGGCCTGCATCAGTCCCCTTAATAGAAGGCCACGATAAAATGGAGATATGGTAAGAAATACAGGAAAGCCTACTTCTCACGTACTAAAGTTATCAAAGACAACGTGACCGGGCAAAATTGAGAGGAATAAACTTTCCACGTATCTCACTATCAACTTTTTTCTTATTTGTCCAGCATTTATATCAGAAAAAATGATTAGGTCAAACGATAGAAACTGACCTTCAACTTGGGCTCATGGACAGACAAGGATGTACTGTCATGCACGGACACAATATCATCCTCCTTTCTAGATATCTCCTTTTTGTTCAGTGGCCTTTTACGAACCTGAAATAAATTATTTCAGTGTATGCTGCATCAAATTTAGAAGATATAATATATGTGGCGGAAACCTCAAGTAGAGGATGTTCTAGAATATTCCCCTAAATGGGTGTGAGAGAAGAATTCGAACGGATCAGGCATAACCTGGCCTTATTCAAAGGTAGGAAAATAGAAAATAATAAAATTGAGAGAAAGAGTCTTAGATGACTGAAATTTCAGATCCTGATCATATCTCATACGCAAAACAATATGTACGAAGAAAAAATGTAAGGAAGATGACATAGCCGCTTTCTGGAAACAGTTTCTGTACTTGAGAGTCCGTCTGCATTGTTAATTAAACACAAATTACCGTCATCAAGTTTCTCAGAGTATTGGGATAAGTTTAATGCCGAATGTATAAAATAAATAAATCAAAAACATGATATACTACAACATATAACTTCGGATAGAAAGGTCACTAGCAAGGATTCATAAGATTCACCAGAAGCGATCCAAAACTTTTCACGCTTAAATTTTTTGATATTTTTTAAGCTATGTCATTAGCAAGAACATTCTACGCTAAAAAAAGGCCCAAGGTACAGACTCTAATTCAACCAGGTTTATATGCCAGGAAATCAATGCCTTTTCACGCATACGTTTTTGATATTTTTTTAGCTGTGTTACTTGGGAGAATATTCTACCACAGAAAAAAGGCCTACGGTACTGAATCTATTTCAACCAGGTTTATCTGCCGGAAATACAAGCCCTCGGGTCCATTTGAAATTACCGCCAAAGAAACGTTATAAGCACAAATGAAGTTATGGAAATCAGTATCTTGTAAGAGCATAGAAAACTCATAAATTATGCAAGAGAACGGCTTAACATACCACAACTTTAATCTTCGCAATGTTGGTTTCCTTTACACTCGGCTCTTTCTCTACAGCTGAGACTCCAACGCTAGCCTCAGGGTGAACTTTGCGCGCCCTAGATGAAACTATATCGAGGTCTTTATCCAAGTTTCCACCCGAGAAGAATGATGATGACTCAAGGGCTAGTGACATCCCATGCTGCGAGTAAAAAAAAAAGTCCATAAAAAGGGAAGAGTTGATCATCAAGCATTTAGAAAATATGTTAAGACCAATTTCTCTAGATCATTGAAATATAAAATCATGAACAACCTCCACAAATCTCTATTACTGAGAGTTTACAGGAAAGTGAGGAAGTTATCATTGAAAACAGGACTAACTCTGAAAGATGAGGAAAAACCAAGGCGGTAAGAATGGTGAATCATCACACTGCAATTTTCTGCTCGTAATAATAACATGAAAGAGTAGCCCTATTAGTTTAAAAATGTCCGACCATATGCCCTCACTTTTCCCGAGAAAAGGAAACAACCGCCGAGACTGTCAAGCTGTGTTATCATAACAATATACTTAGCTTCAAGTCTTCCGGACAAACGGACATCTGATTATTCAAGATACATGTTTCAAAACTTTTATCGATCACCATGGTGGTCGACTTGATTATTAGATTGGATCGAATCTCTCTCCTTCCAGATTGGCTCTTCAGAAGGTATTAGTTGCAGGATGTCAAACTGTTAGATACAAGCATTTACCAGCAGTGTTAAAAGTTATAGCTGATAGCAAAAGGCATTTCTTTTCCTCTTTAAACAAGATGTTGTGTTTCAACACTCCTCTACAACACCTGCCACTGGCCTTCTTTTATGGCCCAAGTGTGCAGTGTTTTGCTAGATTCAAGAGCTTACCAACAGTGGTAAAGCCTATAGCTGAAAGCAAGGGCACTGCTATTTCTCATTAAGCATAATGTTGTGCTAAAACACAAACCGCACTGTTTTGAGCAAGGAGAACTTAGTAGATAAGTCAAAATGAATGGTTGCAATCTTGTTCTCATCTCCATGAGCAGAGATCAACCCTATCTGACTCGGATAAGAAAACGATGGATCTCAGCAAACAGTTTTTGCAGTTAAGGCAGGGTACTCATTAGTCACAACTACAAATAACGTCAGAAAATTTTGGAAGAGCCGAGGACAAAAATCAAATGTTAAAAAAACTCGCTGTCCAGGTCTTGTGGATTCCAACACCTGTGTACCAATTAGAGGTTCATGTCAAGGGCCTTTATATTAAGGATCTATACTGTTTCTCAAAGGCCATTGTTTGACTCTGGTTACTGTCTCCCTCTTTCTCTCTCTACTTCTTGGATTGTTCTTGTCTAATAATCCAAATCAAGAATCTTACTTGAAGTTCCTCAACAAGCATAGTATCAGTGGATCATCCTCCAGATTGAGCTTGGCTCTCTGAAGAATATCCAGGCATGTTCCGATGGGTTTCAGAGCCACGGTCCATTTGGGAATAGCTTCAAGCACTTAAAACAGATAATGAGACCTTGAGAGGTGAGCATCAATGTGACCACGATGAATTTCAGAAATCAATAAAGAAGATGACAGAAATGATCTGACAGGAAATGAAAGGTATGAACGAGGGATTTATGTCCACATTGCTACCGTTTCTCCACCAAATCCAAATCCGCTGGGATTGCACACTCAGCCAGCCGATGGAAAGCAAGGATGAAAGGATCAACAGTGACTACAGAACTACAAGTCCTATAACTCCTATACCCAAGATTTCCAATAGAGAAAATTGAAAGAGAAATACAAGGAGCATTGTCAATATTTTGGGATGGGAATTTCGATGGCTGTCAATGTACCAAAAGAGAAGAATTCAAGATGTACAATATTTTTCAGAAAAAAAAATCAAGTTACTTGTGCCAAATATGGATGAACCACTTTGGAATAGTTTTATTGGACAGAGAATAGGTCTCCATTTTTAAACTGATAGGAACACCAAACTAAGAATTCGTCATCAGAAACTCCATCAGAAAGTCACGAGTAAAAGTCTTCTTAGAAGGCCAAAGACCATTCAAAAAGAGTGGCCCACACTGTAACCCTATATAACAGTGTGTTAGGTAGGGTTACAGTGTTTCCCAGAGAAGCACACCATAGGTGACAATTCGGCGGCAAAACTTATAGGCCATGAAAATCACAAAAGTTAGATTTTCTGGTGATTGGAAGAACTGAAAAGTCTTGGAACTGACAAAAGGATAACTTATGACATCCGCTGCAAAGCAGAAACAATCCAAGGATGACTAAGAATAAAATGTCACTCTTCGATTACACCACACCAGCTTAAATAGCAGCAAATAAAACAGAGCATATGAACCCCACTCGCTAATGTGACTTACTCCAAGAATAAGTCATGCGGGCTGCTTATAACAGTGGCCAACATACAACAATTTAAAGAAATAGAAACAAACTATATGGGTCACTTATAACATGCGGCTCACTAAGAAGAATAAAGACAAGAAATAAAATTTAACAAAGGGCAACCAGAAGTGTCTCTATTCAACTAAAAAAATTATTTTAATTAGATATCCAGCATGAGGCGAAACATTCAGGTATAGCGGGAGAAGAGGAAGTTCAAACTGAGGGTGAAGACTCAGAAGATACATAATTAACAATCCACATGTCTCCGTGGTAGGACTGAATCAGCAATGTACTATGAAGCTCAAACTACAACTCTGATTAATTCAGGAGAAACTCATAATTTCTGCTTCCCAATTTTCTGTATTTGAATCTGTCAATTATCTGATCGTCCGAGACAATGGCCATACCGTATCAGCCCACGGACTCTACAAAGTCATCACCATTCATTTCCAAAGGTTTGCAGCGACCTAGACTACGTAACTCTTGATCTCAGTAGCATTGATGTTGTTTCTGGCATGCACTGCCAATAAATTCTGGGATATGTCCATGCTGATCATGTCTATTGTGAAGAAGCTTGATATGAATGGTAAAATGCAGAATATCAGGGAAGATCCAAGTCTGACCAGTATAGTAATTTCATTAAAAATGATGAGCAAGTAGTAGATGCAAGGGCAAACTTCTTTGTTTCAATTGCATCAGGTTATGGTCTGGATACTCCAGATAGAAAGATCCCTTCAGAATCCTGCGAGGAAGTCTTACACCAACTATTACTTTGTGTTTGCACCTAATGCTTGAGTCATAGGCCCTATGGTTATTCCATGTCTCAGAAAGATGAGACTGAAAGTCTAGTCAAAGAGAAGTGAAAGGCAGGAATAGTCAGTCAGACTTACTGGGGCCAGTCTTCTTTTTGTGTTTCTTCTCTTTTCAAGCATACACTGATAAGATCCCTAGCCGTCCTGAGGGGCAGTTTCGTCTCTACCTTTCCTCTCTCTCTCTCTCCCCTGTTTTCCTTTAAATAGCACAGCCCTCCCATTAGGAGGGCAGACTGGAAGTTGTTTCTTAAGTGACTGTTGGTTTTCCTCCTCTCTTCTCTTCTTAAATCCATGCTCCGCCTCCCTCTACGATCCCCATCCTCATGATCGTCTCTGCATCACTGCGTCTTCAGGCAGGTCACCCCCGTCCAATCCCCTACCCCCTCTGCGCGGCCTCTTCCCCACCATTCCCGTTATATTCTTCACCCCCTGAACTCTCCTTATCCTCAAATTACACCGGAGATGATACGCCCTTAGCAGGATCGTATCATACACCCACTGGAATTGGTGGGTCACCTACCTGATCTGACAGATGAAACGGCTATGAATGCCCGCTCAAAGTTCTCCATCCTATGCTTCAAGCCAAGGTCTATCGTGCTCATCCCCAGTCCATCGTGGAGTTGATTGACTGTGCTTTTGAGGTGGAGCCCACGCTGAGCGAATTGGAGGGGCAGTCTGACAGGCAGGCTGGACGTCCTTCCCGGACTGGCAAGGCCATGCCACCAACAACAGCCCCTCCCACACAGCAAAATTGCCAAGATCAGAAGCAAGATCAGACTTTCCTCACGAGCTCCTCCCGCACCACAACTCTTACCATTTTACACTGGGCCGGCGTTGCCAGAAGGACTTGCACATCTGATTGCCACTCATCAAGCGAACCGCCCTGATCCCCTGGGCAACAACTTTGTTTCTACTTCCAACGACAACGTTGAGACAGTGTAAGACAACTTGGGGGTTGTGCAAGTCACCCTCACCTGATTCCCTACGAATCCAAGGCATCATCTTGGGACAAGACGTACAGGTAGTCATCAACAGCAATGTGTCAGCCAATAGCATCTGTTGCCATCTGGCTTGGGAACTAAAGCTTCCGTCCGGTACAGTCCTGCCTTAACAAATTTGCTACGGCAACAGTGGTGTCAAGCGGGAATAAGCAGATTGCAAACCTTGCTGTCCAATGATAAGGCTACGCAGCAATCATCACCTTTTTTCCTGTGACGCTTCAGCATGGACATTTTTTTGGGGTATTCTTGGCTGCATGCACTGTGGAATTGACACATGTTACATTGAGATTGACAGCAAAGGCTCATCCTTGACACTTCACTGTTGCCCATATCATTATTCCCACTTGCAGAAAGTCGAGTTATAGAATTCCTCGTCCACGAACAGTTGGATGCTGGACTCATCTAGCCACTGCACTCCATTGGTGCACAAGAAGGGTAATGCTTGGCTCTGTTGCACTGATTTCTGGGCATTCAACAGGATTACTGTTCCAATCTGATTTCCTATTCCAATGGTAGAACGAGCTTCTGGATGAGCTTCTTGGCACTTGAATTTTCTTGAAATTGGATATGAAGAAATCCAGTTACAACCAGATCCCTATGCATGAGCAAGACATCAAGAACACTACGATCACTTTTGGACTCAAATGCATCAATGACTTTCCAGAGACTAATAGACCACATCTTTCAACCCTTCTTACCCAGATTTGCACTCATTTTCTTTGACAGCATTTTAGTCTAAATCTGACCTCAGCACTAGCTGCACACGAACCCAAAGAAATGTTATTCGCAGCCTCAGATTGAATACGTCGGGACAGTAGATCTCGTCCGTAGACCTGCCTCCGACACTGACAAGGTTTAGGCACCATTGCCTTGCCGCCCACACAGCTACTGAAGAAAGACATCTTTATCTGGAACCCAGATGCTAGTGTTCGCCCGTCCCGATACCGGTACCGGATGCCGGTATTGGGATGGAAGCTGTATCGGATACCGGAAAGGCAATTTCCGGTATCCGTTCTTTTCGATATCCAGATATCAGATATCGGTATCGGATATCAGTTGCTTCAGTGCCGATATCCGATTCCGATATCCGTCTCAATGTCGGCATCCGTCTCCGTCTCAGGGGGGAGGATGACGACATCAGATATCGGGTGTAGATATTGGTTTTTGATATCCACATCGAAAGGATACTTTACAATATTTTTAAATGATAATTATAGAGCGATTAGAATGGTTTCAATGTGGGCAAGAGAGTAATAAGAGAGCTTCTGATTGATTATACATCTTGTTTAATATATACAGCCAAATATTATCAATTTTTTCCATATGGGATAACAGGATTCGGGTTTGGTGTTAAACTCCAAATCCCTTTAATCCCATATGGAAGAAAATAGAACTTTTCACTTCTATTTATTGGACGCTGTGATATTATGTTAAATAATGAACAAATATAAGGGCCATTAAATATAGCGAGTATAGATTAAAATATAATTTTAACATTTAATGTGTTGTCAGATTCATTTAATATATACAGAGAAAGATTTCTAATTTCTTCCATGTGGGATAACGGGATTCTGAGTTTAACACCAAGCCCGAATCCTGTTATCCCACATGGAAAAAATTGATAATTTTGCACTCTATATATTAACTGAGATTGAAAATAGAATAAAATCATTCGATGCTAATGTACGTAAGTCATAGATTGATATGAAAATTATATTTTTTATTGTCAATACCTGTTCCAATATCCAGATACCGGTTCCGATATCCGGATATCGAAACCGATATCCGGCATCCGGTATCCGTCGCGTCCCTCTACCTACGGTATCCGGTACCGATATCCGTCTACCCCTCAGAGACGGATATCGTCCGATATCCGATATCCGGCATCGTCCCATTTTTCCCCCGATATCGGATATCGGTTGTCCGATACCGGATGACGGACGGATATCGGTTGGGCGAACCCTACCAGATGCACAACATGATTTTTATCAATTGAAATCGGCCATGTTGTCATCCCTGGTCCTTGTCCTCAATTTTCAAATCATAACAATTATATACCCGAAAGCCAAAAAAGTCAAGGTAACTGCTTCCCATAACACCTCAATGCACGACATTCAACTCAATTAGACAACAACGAAGGAACGAAATTTAACAATTGTGCGTAGAATTAAAGTAAGTTCAGCAACAACAGTGCCAAACTGTTTTGCCAACCTAGTGAAATGTAGCAAAAGATAAACCCTGCAGAGATGAACAAGGAATAGGACACAGGAAATAGAGCGACTGTAGGACTATTAATATGTTTCACAGTCCACTGGACAAAGTGGAGAAACAGGCAAAAACAGTTGAACACGTTGTCATTTCTTGGAAGGAGGACATCCATTTAATGAGGAAGACAATAAAATGTGATGACTGAACGTTGAGGGAAGAATAAAACTAAGCTTACACCGCTGGTGATAAAAAATTAAGACGAAAAAATAGGTCATTGGAGGGAGCTGTTTTTAGGTACCATCACATTGACGTAGATTGATACGTAATAGGGCACACAGCCACACGTACCTCTGAAAAAAGTTCGGTATCATCCATCGCATTGAGATCCAATAGCCCTGCCCCTAACTCCCCCCGTAGATCGGGTGAGTAGAAGCCCTCACCGCCACCAACTCCCCCAAAAGCCTGTGTTTCTGGCGCGAAAGTTTCCGATTCTGAGTCTCCATTGAAATTCAAGTTCTTAAAAACCTTTAATAACCTCTGTTTCTCTTCTGCAGGCTGCCTTCCATAGCCCTAAATTTAAATATATAGAATTAGACGGATGGCAAGCATAAACACGATAGAAATTTAGCGGAATAATAATTCAATCAAGAAAATTTTCATTATAGATTGAGCTAAGCAAACTAAGTACTGATTTCTCACAATCATCAACACACCTAGACCGACGGCACATCATTCAAATAAATCACGTGTCTATGTGAACTGAATACTGGGAAATATTCGACTCAACAGAAACACAATCACTTCTTTGGGTTGAAAGTTCAAACCGTGGGACCTTTAAGAGCACAAAGTATCGATACAATAAGCTGATCAATCACGACACTACGAGAAGAAGCCCAACATCTGATGCAAATAACAAAACTGAAAGCATGTTCTAGTCGTCAAATTTAAAGATGAAGAGGTGTAAACCAAATACAAACCTGCATTGCGTTTGAGAAGAGGCGATAGTCGGTAGACGCCACTGGAGAAGCCAGATGCTGGAGTCCAGCAGACTGGAGCCACCGGGCCATAACCGCATCTCCAGAGTCGCCTACAAGCCCTACACCAGCCGCGTGGTTGTCGCAAAGAGCAGCCGCCGGGCCAACATTGCTCTGCTGCCCCGGACCACCCATGTGGCGCTAAGATCGACCTCACCGCGCCAACTTCAACAGATCAAACAAGGAAGACAGCTGTGTTCTAAATAGAATAAAACGCCATACACGAACTTCGAGTTACTGATCATCCGAGATCCGGAAACTGGAAATTTTGAAGAAATCCTCTGCGGTGCACACGAAAACGAGTGTAATCGCCGACGAAATCGGCCTTGCGATCCTAGAACAACAAAAACAATGTCATCGTAAGAAACTAGCCGATCATCACCAAAATCCACTCGCAAGATATTCTACAGAGATTCGAGAAACAAAAATTAAAGATTAGGACACCAGATCCGAAGCCAATTCCAGATAATGCGACTCCAGATCGCGCAGCACTTCTGTTTCTTGGACGTAACGGGAGAGACAGGAAACGAGACGCCAGATAGAGGGAGAGAATCAGCGAGAGAGATCACTCCCCGTAATGAACGGTAACAGGCCGTATTTAAACTCTGGGTGATTCGTTGACGGATTCTGCGTTCGTCACCTTCTGCAAGCGTCATCATCTGTCACCGTGACGGGTCCGTGCGGATGACGTTTTAGCCCCGCGACGGTGACGGATGACATCGGCAGGTGACAGAATTTTAAATAAAAAAAGGGGGAAAATGAAGAAAAGGGAAATAAATATGTTTTATGTTTAGAAGGAAAGGAGAGATACGGTAGTCAGAAATTAAAAAAACAATAAATAATTATATTGTATAAATGGAGAGAAAATAAAGAATGAGAAAGAGATTGAGACTTAGAGAGAGGGAGTCTGACATAGAAGAAGATCGATCGACCCATTGATCCAGAGAGAGATAGAGGAGGGAGGGAACAAGAGAGAGGGAAACTGAGAGAGAGGAAGACCCATAGAGAATAGAAACAATTCAAAATAAATTATAAACTTAAACATGTAAAATTAGAAACATTTGATATGTCATTTCGTCCCTGCAACTAGGATGTCGTGCGATGAGGTGATCATTGTAGACCAGAAAGTGCGGTTATAAATATCATGTAAGGCATCTGGTTTATGCAACAATATTTATATTTTTTTCCTATGATCACATGGCGAGCTAGGGTCGAACCGATAGGTAGCAAGTATTGAATAAGTGAAATACATATCTAATTTCTATTTTTTTAGATTTTATATTTATTATAGGAACTAACTATTTTTTTACGATAATAACTAGTGAAAAGTAATTCAAAATAAATCTAGGAACCTCAGAAATTATTAATCTAATTTAATCAAAATTTATAAAATAATACTGGGATTTTATAAAAAGGTTTAATTTAAAGGAAGAATTAAAATACCCTAGTCAGAGCTATGGGGGGGGGGGGGGTGTCGGGTGACGATTGGTGATGGATGTAAGTCGAGTAAAGCGGATAAACAGATACAATAGATGATCACAATGGAGATGAAGATGGCTACACGTCTGAAAAATGGAGTGATGATGATTTTACTGTCATCGATGTGACAAATATGTAGGGGACACGTGACGATGAGTGGCAGAGCTAGTGGTGGCATGCATGATAGTAGAACATAGGCCACCAGATATGCTAACCAAGGAAAAAGGCCAACAATATGAGGAAAAAAAAAGGAGGATCATGCTTACCTTATCGTCACATGCCCAACTGACCGAGTGGCATTTTTTATTCACGTGTCTTGATACAGACATCACTCCTTCAATCGTTCACTCTTAGACTACAAGAACAGAGCCAAATGAGACTTTGAATGGATAAATCACTACACAATATTAATTAAGAACAAAATTTAAGGGTGCCTTTTTACACTGATATGGGGTTTTATTTACAAATCTAATATGGTGAATGGATAGAGGAGGGAAATATGGAACTTCCTTAAAATTTTAGCTCAAAATTCCTTGTAGATTGTTAGATATCATTGTTTGGATTTGGAGTAATCTGAGCCGTCTAATTTTTGCCCTCCTCCAATTTTCACTCTCCTACGACTTGTACGGCAGATTGCAAGATTGACACACACTCCTACTGGGGGAAATGTTGATAAAATATTTGAATAAATTCATAAATGTAATTAATGACTTTTGAAATTATTTTCTTCATAATTTATCGTCAAAAAATCTACTAAAATACAAGGAAAAAATTAGAAGATCATTTTAAAATATAATACACCACTTAAAATATTTTAAATCAATTTAGATAAATATTCATGGCTTTTAAATTCAAGAAATCCAGCTCATAAAATTATGTTAAAAATACCATAAAATCAAGAAAATAATGGAAATTAATTTGAAAAGTGAAATAAAGTATTTTAACAAGCAATAGCATGAATTTTATGATAATATCAATGAAAATAAACCTATAAAATATAGGAAATGATTGCCTAAAAGAGTTTATGATTATCAATGAGGATGGAACAAACAGTCTAGTGGTGTGAGACAAAAACACAAACCATTGACACGTGACAATCAAGATGTGTTGTTCCCTATTATAGGTTCGACTTGTTGAACAGATGATGAACTATTATCTATTTCGTCTCAATCAATCATCAGTCATCATCTAGACATGTCGGCAGATGAATCATGATTTTGGATGACAATAGCGTGACATGAAATTGGAAGAAAATAAAAAAATCATGTTGCATTTATAATTCCAAGTATCTATTCTATATAGTTCACAATTAAATATTGATGGACTTTTCTGCTGATGGACAAAGGTGGCTAGGGTTTTGAAGAATAAGAGAAAACAACACACTAACTAAGAAAACGTTTCCCCCTTTTATAGGGTTACACGCAGGCCCGAATTTAAAAACTGGGCCCGAAACTTAAAGAGAAGTGGGCCTAGGCCCGAAACTTAAAAAAAAAAGAGATAAACAAAAAATAACGGTTGCTTCTAACACTCCCCCTCAAGCTGGTGAGTAGATGCTTCGAACTCCCAGCTTGCTCAACAACCGGTCAAAGATGGATCTGGCAAATCCCTTGGTAAGTATGTCTGCAGTCTAATTAGTCAACTTTACATATTGAATATAAACATGCCCTTGGTCTATCTTCTCTCTGATCCAATGCTTGTTCAGCTCAATATGTTTTGTTCTATCATGTAAGACTGGGTAATGAGCAATGTCGATTGTTGCTTTACTATCACAGTAGACTACAATGGGTTTGTCTTGTGCCATCCCAATCTTTGCAATAATATTTCGTATCCATAGAGTTTCACTGATACCTTTGACTAGAGCTCTGTATTCAGCTTCAGCCCTGGATAATGCAATTATTGGTTGTTTCTTGCTCCTCCAAGTCACCACATTTCCTCCTACAAGTGCACAATATCCTGTTGTGGATCGTCTATCTATCAGTGATCCTCCAAAATCTGCATCAGTATACATCTCCGCATCAGTTCTTCCATTTCGGCTGAAGAGAATTCCATGGCCTGCTGAACCCTTCAAATATGCTAATACATGGAATGCTGCTTGTAAATGAGGCTGGCATGGACTATCCATAAATCTGCTCAACAACCCAACGGCAAAAGCGATATCTGGTCTTGTATGATTCAAATAGATTAGCTTTCCAATCAACCTCTGATATTGCCATTTATCCACTTGTAGTTCCTCTTCACAAGCACCCAGTTTCGTATTAGGATCGATAGGCAAAGGTGATGGTTTGCATCCACTCATTCCTGCCTCTTGAAGGATATCCAGAATATACTTGTGTTGGGAGATGAATATTCCCTTGGAAGAATAATTAACTTCAATACCAAGGAAATATCTTAGTTTTCCAAGTGACTTAATTTCAAATGTTTCAACTAACTTGGAGCTCAACAATCGATTTTCAAGAGAATCATCTCCTGTAATGATAATATCATCTACATAAACTAATAAGATTGAAACTTTACCAGAGACGGCATGCTTCAAAATAGTGTATGGTCACAATTACTCTACACATAACCCATGGATTTCATGCAACATGAGAACTTCCCAAACCATGCTCTCGGAGACTGCTTCAGTCCATAGAGTGTCTTCTTCAATTTACAGACCTTCTTCCTTGATTCAAACTCATAGTATCCGAGGGTCGCTCCATATAAATCTCCTCATTTAAATCACCATGGAGGAAGGCATTTTTTACATCATACTGTAATAGTGGCCAGTCCAGATTTTCTGCGAGGGAGAGACAAATTCGTACTGTGTTTAGCTTGGCAACTGGTGCAAATGTCTCTCCATAATCGATACCATAGGCCTGTGTATATCCTTTAGCTACTGACCTGGCTTTATACCGTTCCAAGCTCCCATCAGCATTATACTTCACAGTGAACACCCATCTGCAACCTACAAGACGCTTGCCAGGTGGTGTCTGAACAACTTCCCATGTGTCATTCTTGATTAATGCTTCCAATTCCGTGTCCATTGCCTTCTTCCAATTCATATCCTTCATTGCCTCCTGATAAGTCTGAGGGATCATGATTGAATTGATGGCTGCAATAAAGGATCGATAGTCTTGTCCAAGATGAGAATATTCAACCACATTGGTGAGTGGATATCTCACTCCTTGGGTGAATTGTCTTCGGCCCTTTCTCAGAGCAATAGGCCATCCACTACTTTCATCTTCTTCTCCCACCATTGTCTCACTCTCAATCTCATTTGTTACTCCCATGGTGTTGTCAACTTCATTTACAACTTCCTCTCTATTCAGAGAAATTGGGAGAACTTGAGGTGTCTGATTGTCAATTGTAGGTACTTCCCAGATTTCATGCTGAGAATTCAAAATTTCTTCAACTGATATAACGCCTGCTTCAGTTTCATTCAGTGGTTGGCAACCACTGTCCTTGACTCCTATTACCTGCTGATATATATATCAGTAGAGGTCCCTTGTAATGCCTTGAAATAACTTTCATTCTCATGAAACGTCACATCTGCTGTCACAAAGAATTACCTTGTATTAGGATGGTAGCATTTGTACCCTTTTTGGGTAAGTGAGTAACTCAAGAAAATACACTTAGCTGATCTTGGACTAAATTTGTCTTCTGGATCATGCAGATGTACGAAGGCTACATAGCCAAATATTTGGGGTTTAAGATTTGTCTTCCACCGAGTGTGGGGATAGAATTTCATCATTAGCTCCACAGGGCTGTTATAACCTAATGACCTTGATGGCAATCGATTAATTATATGCATAGCTGTTAAAACAGCTTCTCCCCAAAATTGCTTGGGCACATCATTATGAATGAGTAGTGATCTGGCAGTAGTGGTCACATGACCTATGCGCCTCTCAACTACTCCATTCTGTTGTGGGGTATACACACAAGAAGACTCATAAAGTACCCATTGAGTTTTGAAATATTTGGAGGTTGTTTCATTAATGAAGTCCCTTGCATTGTCAGAACGTAGTCGTTTAATGGCAGCATCAAACTGATTTTTCACCATGTGACAGAATGTTTGAATTATTGCAACAACATCTGACTTGGATTTTAGTAGATACACCCATGTTAGTCATGTGCAATCATCAATAAACACAATAAAATATCTTTCACCTGTTAATGCTGTAGTAGATGATGGACAAGCGCGAATGGTATTTCACTTCGCTTACTTTTTCCATAAAACACTGCACGTTTATGCTTGGCAAACTGACATGTATCACAATAAAGATCAATAATATTCAGGTCCTTGAACAATAATGGAAACATATATTTTAATAATTCAAAATGACGGATGTCCAAGACGACAGTGCATCAACTTGATCTGCTCCATTCGCCCACCCTCCTTTAGCTCTCGTGTAGTGTAGCATGATGCAGGCTCTCCACCACCTTCACTGTTAACGTACAGGAGCCCACCCTTCACTTTAAAAGGTGAAGTCCTCCAGTTTTGTAACTTATCATAAATTAACACATTTGTCAGGAGTTATGGAAAATATAAGATCCAAATCTCTGACAAATTTCTGTGGAGATAATAGTTGAGCTTTGAGGCCAGGGACATGTAGAACATGTCTAATGAGCCCAAGACCTCTTATTTTTATGTCCCCAATTCCTGTGACAGGAAGGGCCTCTTCCCTTGCCGTGAACACCCTTCTTTCTCCTTTATACGGAGTATAGTTATGAAACTTAGAACAGTAGGGAGTCATATGATCTGTTGCACCAGTATCTATTATCCAGTCAGATAAAATATGATCAGAATAGGTAGGTAGCTCACCAGATCGAGCCATGGATGTAGAGCTTATCATGGTCTTGAGCTTCTCAAATTCTTCCTTCAGAGCGGTAATCTTAGAGGAAGTACTCTTTGGGGCTTGCCCTTGCTCTGCTTCATCATCTGATTCACTTTCTCTAGCATCAGAGACATAGGCCTGTGCAGGTTTGGGAGGACGACCATGTAGAATCCAGCAGTTGTCCTTGGTATGATTCTTCCTTTTGCAATAAGAGCAATATAGATTAAATTTACCCTGCTGTTTGCTCCCTTGCCCTTTCTGCTCTGGAGCTTCATCTCCTTGCTTCTTCTGATATTTTAAAAATTGGCCCTCTAATGTGCTCTTATGCTGTTGCTTTGTCTTCACCATAAGCCCTGCTCCTGTTTCCTCTTTATCATTTCCGTAAGCCCTTCGCCTTTCCTCATCGATTACAAGCTGAATGGCTTCCTCCAAATCTGGGATATGTTCTCGGTTGAGGATCTGACTTCGGAGTCCTTCATATTCCTTGTTTAGTCCCATTAGGAATCTAAACATACGATCTTGTAGTGTGGCCTGCCACTCCTCTGGATTCTTGATCGGTCTGAGATGATCAATCTCTGGCCAGATTGCCGGAAGTTCTTCTGCAAATTCTGTAGCATACATTTCTCCTTGCACCAATATGGTTGCTCTAGTAACTAGCTCAAAAATTCTCCAGGCATGACTCTTCCTTACATTACTCTTGTGCAGGTGATCCTCAATCTATCTCCAGTCATACTGCCCAGTAACCATGCATGTACACCTGCATCCTCCTTCTTCCAGGCTCTATACTTTGGGCTCTTCGGGTCTATTTCTTCTTTGAGATGATGGACTAATCCCTTACTCTCAAGGATTAGTTCAATATATTGACTCCAATCAAGTTGAAGCCATTAAACTTAACCACCTCAGGAACAACAGGGAAGAGTACCTGGCTGAATGTCGCCAGCTCCTCTCTGTCCATTCTTGGATTTTCGGATTTTTCCATCAATGCTGACTTGTCCCTCCACTTGAGTCCGCTTCGATGTCCTTGGTCGCGGTCGCTTCTATGTCGCCGTCGCCAAGCTAGAGTTGTCTTGGTGCTGTTTTCATCCTCTCTACTAACCTTGTCGTGTCAACTCTAGACTCTTCAAGGCTCACGAGACCTGCTCACCTCTGCCTCATCGCAATAGATTGTTAGCTTGAATGGATGCCAGACAGATCTGCTGGAGATTCAGATCGTTGAGCTCCCAGGTCGCTCTGATACCATGATGGACTTTTCTGCTGATGGACAAGGGTGGCTAGGGTTTTGAAGAATAAGAGAAAACAACACACTAACTAAGAAAACGTTTCCCCCTTTTATAGGGTTACACGCGGGCCCAAATTTAAAGACTGGGCCCGAAACTTAAAGAGAAGTGGGCCTGGGCCCGAAACTTAAAAGAAAAAAGAAAAAAGAGATAAACAAAAAATAACGGTTGCTTCTAACAAATATAAACCTGTTTAGTCCAAAATTAATAGTCATGAGATGACAATTGTTACCATGATGACTACAGAAGATATATCAGTCATTAAAAAGGACAAATACTATTGTTGACAATGGATGTGATTGCCGTTGAGGACAAATGGCTTTGATGGAAATATAGTGCAAGGACGCGGGCGCGACGGTTTTTTCATCCCAAGATGAAAAATTTGTCCTATCCGCGAGATTGGACAAAAACCGAGACGAAAATTCATTCCAGGACAAACGGACGGGACAATTTTCCTATCGTTAGACGAAAAAATCGTCCTGTCTGGAGGTCTTGGAAGATGGATGGTAAAGGATGGACGAAAATCCGTCTGATTTGCTTCCAACAGTTGAGATCTTGCCGCATGGCATCACTATATCAATTTATTGACATTTTGCATCAAAGTCTGGGCTTTTTTTTGCGTGTCCAAACTGACGCCCCCCAAAAGTAATTGTACACATGTCCCTCTGCTTTCTCTCTTCTTCATATTTCCCTAAAAAAAACTCAGAAAAGTATATTGAAATTTTAAATAGTGATTTTTTCCTTCCGAAATGAGGGACGGGACAAAACTGGCAAAGTTGTGACCCAGGCAATTTTTTTCTTCAATGGATGAATCCCTGGACAGGACGGTTAGAACGAAGTTGAAATATCCGGACGTCGGACCGAACGATCTTCGTCCCGTCCTGTCCATTGTCCATGTCCTGGAAGATCCGGAACTATAGTTGTGGATGAGGAGGATGACGCGTGTTGCCTTGGATGACGCCATGGACGGATACCGCAACGGACGGCCATTCAGACTGCCCAGTCCGTTCAAAATCGTCATCCGGCACTCGTCAACAAGCCCAGAAACTCTGCTTCGCACGTGCGAGCATTTTCTGCTCTCTTTTACGCCGTCCGCCAAGTGGCAGAGGCGACACACGTGCGACAGCCATACTATAAATATCTTCATCAGTGGCCGATGTCACCAAGTTTGGAGATGGCGTCGGAAGCTGCGGGGTCTGAGACTGAGAGGGCGGAGGCCATCGCCGCCGCGACGCCGGTGGTTCTGGTGGCGATCGACGAGAGTGATCATAGCTACTACGCGTTGCAATGGACTCTCGATCGATTCTTCGCGGACCCTGGCCGACGATCCGCGGTTTTTTCACTCATCATCGTCCACGCCAAGCCCACCCCCGCCTCCGTGATCGGCCTTGCTGGTCCAGGTTCGATCGCCTGATCAATTTGATCGGAGTATTCTTTGTATTTCATCATTTTGATGACATTTCATCGATCTCACCGTCATTTAGCTGAATTTACCTGTTTTTTGCCCTTTTTTCGTCCTGTTCCTCTATTCCAGGGGCTGCGGACGTGTTACCTTTCGTTGATTCGGATTTGAGGAAGATCGCTGCTGGAGTGGTGGAGAAAGCCAAACAACTTTGCCGTTCCAGATCTGTAAACATCTCCCGCAAACATTGTTTATTTTTATTTCCTCGTTAACTCCGTACTTATGTCTGTGCCTTGGCTTTGCAACGCTTCTGTTGGTTGTTTTCTACTCAATCGTCTGCTTGATTTAGTGTCATGATCGCAGAAGTTCCCAACCTTATGACACCCTTTGCCGCCAACCTTGTCTTTTTTTCTCTTTCAATGCTTGTAGTACATTTCCATTGATGTTTGGGAAGAGAAGAGCTTCATCAGTTTATCATTCATTTATTTTTTCATATTTCATTGATCTTAGGCGGACAATGTGCTCATTGAGGTGGTCGAAGGAGATGCTAGAAATGTTATCTGTGAGGCTGTAGACAAGCACAGGGCCACCATGCTGATTATGGGTAGCCATGGTTATGGTGCCATCAAAAGGTTCGTCCTACTTATGTTTCGTGCCCACTGTCGCCAAATATTCAGCCTTAAAACCCATGAAATGACTCGATGTAGGTGTCTTATTCCGTCTCGTGTAGAGTTATTATACCCTTAACAAGGTTTATTTTTCTCTCCTCGGTTGAAATCTCGGTAATCTTAGCTGACAGTAATTACACTTTGATAGAGTTATTTTACTTCAGTTAGTAGATCTTATCCATAAAAACTCAGAACACCTCAAGCTAACAATTAAATTCTCATTATTGGGATTTCATTTTTATCCCAAGCCTAGATCACTTAATGCACGATTTTATCGTCAGGAGGGGAAATTCTTTGTAATTTTTTCTTATTTATCTTTATTTTATTTCTATTTTCAAATGAGATAGAGGAATAAAACTTCCTTTTCGGCTACATCCTCTGGAAATGAGAATTTTCCCCTTTCAGGGCTTTCTTGGGCAGTGTCAGCGACCATTGCGTGCACCACGCTCATTGCTCTGTGATGATAATAAAGAAGCCCAAACACTGATCAACGTTGGGTATGGTGTTAGGTGCAGGTGAAGGCCACTCGTTTCTTTCCTTCTCATCATCTTGAAGTCCTGTCTTTTCGTAATAAATGACATACTTTCTTTTCGTTATGGAGGGCTTCACCTTTAATTCAAATAATCTTGAATAGGCTCAAAGCTCATTCATGATTTACATAACTCAGACTTAGATTCTGTTCACACATATGTCAAACACAACAAAACAGTCACACACGATTTTAGGTTTATATCATGTACATATCTTTTTTCCTTGGTCTTTGGACTGCGTCTTCACCTCCTCAGGCCTCAGTCTCCGTGAGAGCATAGGCCAAGTATAGAAAGGTGGGATCAGTGGCGCCCTCCTTGCAGTAGGCAAACACTGGGCTTGTATTCTCGTGCATGCTCTCCCCCACGAAGCTACTCCAAAAGAGGAAGAAAAAGTCAATCAAATCAAATAGTCAATGGCAATTGAAGGTGCACAGAGGGTAAAGGGATGGTTTTTTTCGTCCGGTTCAATTCGGGACGGATCAAACTGCACATGTACCAGCCTGGCACTGGACTGCCTGGCAGTTAGACATGGTTGTTCTGCTCTGCTTGTTTGAAACAAACAAAAAATTCGCACAAAAGAACTGCACAGGGCCTTGTTCTCCATTCTGTTCTTTTTTTTCTTTTAAACAAACAAAATTCGCACATTTGCACAAATTTGCATATTCGCGCAAAACTAGAACAAAATTCGCACAAAGACAAAAGAACCGCACACGGGTCTGCGCGATGTTCTGTTCGAATTCATTTTTGTTCTGTTCGGAAAACCGAACAGAACGTACAAATTTGCACAAAAAGAACAGAACGACCACATCTACTGGCAGTGAAAGTGAACTGACTTTGACTACCGATTTACAAAGTCTGTTGGTCAGTCGGTCAATCCACCAACTTTGAAAGTCTGTCCATTGGCAGACCAACTCTGTAAGCCAATTGGGTTTGATCGAATTGAAACAGATCGACCGGCCTCCGTCAGGTCCCCAGACATTTGATGTCAGAATGACGAATGGAGGGTTCCAGATATAGTGCATGGACGCAGACAGGATGTCTATTTCGTCTGTGGACTAAATAATTGTCTAGTCAGGGAGTTCGGAATAACCGTCTGTCTCAAGATGGGGCAATTTTTTCATCCATGTACGAAATAACCATTCGTCTGGGGCTTTGGATGGTGGACGGGAATTGGGACGTAGGACGGAACGATCTTCGTCCCATCTTGTTCATCGACCCCATCCTGGACGATCCTGCACTGTAGTTCCGGGATGAGACGTCTTCCGGACAGGACAGTTCCAGGACGGGACAGTGATTCGAAAACCTGATAGGATCCTTGAGAGGTTCCTCAACCTATCTAAGGGTAGTTTCGTCATGTTAGCCCATAGGGGCATTTTTTCATATGCCCTCAGGGCAGCCAAGAAGATAGAAAAAAGAAGTGTTCTTGTCCCCTCTCCTCAATTAGGTTTGGTCTCCTTCTCTTCTAGTCTCTGACGATCCCCGTCCTCGTGATCGTCAACCCTTCACCACATTATCAGGCGGCTCGTCCTTGGCCAATCCCTACCTTGGCCTCCTATTGGATCCTTCCGGTTTCACCTCTCTACCCCGGGAATTTCCACGTTGCCTCGTCCTCTACCCTCCTTCATATACGAGCCTAGATCCAGGTTAGTATCAAAACCGTCCCATTGCGGATGATCGTTCAGCTTACTCACATCTGCATTTTCTCCAGCCTTGACTCTATATATTTGATGGCTCCGTCCATGCGTTGCTTCAGTTCATCTTGTTTCTTCCCATGCAACTTGCTGGCCAGTTTATCCGCGTATTGTTCCATGTAGGCTCTGAACTGGGTCTTGTCAAAGGAAGTCTTCTCCTGTGATGGAGAAAGAGTTTGATGTCAGCCTCATCTTGGTAATCTTTGCATAGAAATAGAGGTCACCTGGAGGAGGAAGGAGTCAACGATGTCAACGACTTTGACCGCCTTATCCTCCACTGTCTCTTCTTCATCACTGCCCTTGGCTGACGGGTTTGCTGCTATGTCAACTTCAATGGGGCTTTTGGTGACCCACTGGAGAAGGATGTTATGATGTCATGATGATCACGATAATCATGGTACTTGATCATCTCACAGATAGATAAAAGTGCTATGGAACTAACCTTTCCGTCAACTTCCCAAAGCATTCCATTCTCGATTTCTTTATAGGGGAAGGAGTCGGACAGAAGCTCATCATCTGCATTTTGCAGAATATTCAATGAGATGAACTGAAATAGCGGATACATAAGCAACCCATTTAAACTAATTTTCTGATTTTTTTTTCCGAGCAAATTTAAGTCGCCTCTACAGTTTTATTGTTTGCAGTTCTCTTGCAAAAAAGTTGCTAAAAAGGGGACGAAAAGAAAGCTTATGTTGAAGCAAACTCGATTATATGTGATGGTAAATGTGATGAAAAGTTTGAACCATGGTAATGTCTAGATTCGAATAAATGTTATCTATGTAAGAAAATAAAACTGTAATTTTCCTGACAAAAATTGAAAGCTATTTTCTTAAAATATGTAGAATTATTATTTTCTGGCAAATTTGTGGAGGTCTGTATCAATTTGGCGTACTAATAAACGTCATAAGACTGAAATGATAGATTTAAAATGACATATTTGTCAATATTCACTGTAATATTGTGGAAAAGAGAAAATGCATTTGTTTTCAGTAAACCAACCCGCTGATCTTATGTCCACTAAATCAGACGCAGAACAGAAAAAAGAGGCAAGCTGTGTTTAACTGTTCTTCCCTCAACAAAAATGCTTGAAACTTGAACGTGATTAGATAAAAAAATCAGTGATCTTCAGAATGGGGATGATCATACCAGTGAGCAAATCCCTGTAAACAAGCATCTTCTTTCACTTCGAACAACACAGTAGGGTGAAAACTCTGGATAGAGATGAATTGAAGAGGAAGAGGTGGGGCAGATTTATACGAGAAGCGTCTTCCAGAAGTTGGCCGCCACGTTTAAACTCGTGGCGACTTTCAGATATGCTTAAATTTTTTAAAATTAGCCCCTCCAAGTTTTTCTAGTGTCACTTCTTTCTCCTGACGGGGGAAAATTGTTTATACGTATTGTAGTGGAGGACCGATATTTATTTTAAAATAAAATTATCGAATAAGAGCGTGAAATTTCCATGTTTTACAGAATTTAGGTTTATCCGCAAGAGAATATTTAGATTACGAATTATAGGATCGATATTTTGTAGGTTAGTTGGCCAAATAAAGTACAATGAAATTACCTCTATCTATTTACTAATAGCGGAGCCTTTACGTTCATCGATAATTCTCTGAGCTTTCTTTTTCCTATTAAAGAATAGCATAAAAGCGATAATAAATTTCGTATTTCACCCTTCGGACTGGTTGCAGCAGAAGCTTCTCATCTGCATAAGGGACATCAAGAGTTATTGTCATATATTTTTTCTGGTGGAAATTATGTATTTAGCATATTGACACAAAAAATGGAAAATAAATTGATGCATTTCAACCACCTGTTGGAAACCCGGAAAAAATGACATTTTGGACGTGAAGATTGACGTTGTTTCATTCTTTGTTTTTAAATCCTGTTTTAGAAGAAGTACTGGAAAAGGTTGAAAACCCACCAAAATTTGACATTATTGTATGCCTTGTTTGTATTTTGTCTTCGAGAATAAATACTGGATCAGGTTGAAACTTCGAGAATTGACATCATGGACATTATTTTCTAAATTTTTTGTGATTTCCTTTTTCTCTCAGCTGACATCCTTATCTGGCTGGCCTAGTCAGCTGCATGACTGGCTTGGTGCAGATAAGCCAGTAGCCTTGGTGCTCAGTGTTGCTGGCAGCACTTGGTAGCAGCCTGGCCATGAGCCCTAGCCAGTCACCTTGTTATTGTAGAACAAACATGTCTGTAGGTGACATCCAGCAAAAGAGATGACATATGCGGTCTGACCAAGGTCAACTAGGGGGACCAGACCTTGAAATGTTCTCTAAAAAGGGGCACAAGTGCCTTTAAGATGATCTCTGTGAAATTAAAAAATGGAGTACCTTAAAAGACTTGAGGGTAATGAGTGATCTTGCAATATGTGTGTGGGACAAAACTTACAGAAGAAAGTCATGCCGCGAGATAACCGACATAACAGCTCAACTAATTTTGAGAGGCACTTACAGAAATGCCATAATTGTGCCTTCAAATACATGAAGGGATTGACGACGAAGCAATGGTCTATGAAGGACATGCTCAACCTATAATTTTGTCACATTTCAACCCTTGCAACATTTGGTTGCATATGATGGAGTTTGTATGACTGATATGCAAACAAACATTCTATGAAGAATGGCCATCAATGAGAACTTCATAGGATGGTCTATGAAGGACATGCTCAACCTATAATTTTGTCACATTTCAACCCTTGCAACATTTGGTTGCATATGATGGAGTTTGTATGACTGATATGCAAACAAACATTCTATGAAGAGTGGCCATCAATGAGAACTTCATAGGATGGTCTATGAAGGACATGCTCAACCTATAATTTTGTCATAACATTTCAACCCTTGCAACATTTGGTTGCATATGATGGAGTTTGTATGACTGATATGCAAACAAACATTTTTATGAAGAATGGCCAACAATGAGAACTTCATAGGATGGTCTATGAAGGACATGCTCAACCTATAATTTTGTCACATTTCAACCCTTGCAACATTTGGTTGCATATGATGGAGTTTGTATGACTGATATGCAAACAAACATTTTATGAAGAATGGCCAACAATGAGAACTTCATAGGATGGTCTATGAAGGACATGCTCAACCTATAATTTTGTCATAACATTTCAACCCTTGCAACATTTGGTTGCATATGATGGAGTTTGTATGACTGATATGCAAACAAACATTCTATGAAGAGTGGCCAACAATGAGAACTTCATAGGATGGTCTATGAAGGACATGCTCAACCTATAATTTTGTCATAACATTTCAACCCTTGCAACATTTGGTTGCATATGATGGAGTTTGTATGACTGATATGCAAACAAACATTCTATGAAGAATGGCCAACAATGAGAACTTCATAGGATGGCCTAGTTATTGTCTGCAGTCCGAACTTCCCATTCCATCATCAATGGTCGTACACCAAAGGGGGATGGAATAGTATACCAAGAGGAATAGAGGCGTGCAAGCTGTTTCCCAGATTGTGGATGCAAGCAATGGAATTATATATGGTATGCAAGCCAATCACACATTCTATGTCTTGTTTAGCATTAATTAATACCAATTCTATTCATTAATGTGCAAGGCGTGATGCTTATAATGAAGTCCACGGACGTGAGCAATGATAAGTAAGCTATGATGAGACCATACTGTGGTAATTACATATATTTAAACACACATCCTGAATATTCCTATTCGTAGGATATTTGAAAAGGGCATTAAAACAGCTAGATAGAAAAACACAATCTGTTCCTGCCTGTATGAATATAGTTGATCACGTAACCATTAGTGTAGAGACACTAATGCGAGATAATATGTGCTTTTTAGGAAACGAGTTTAGTGAATTGATCTTATATGAATCCATGGATGCTTTTATACCTAAATGCCAACTATGTCAATTCATGTCACACTTGCCTAAGTGATTCATAGACATGAAACACCAAAGAGGTCTTGTGTAGGGCAGTTGTATTTTGACCATAATATGAGCTCCTAATCACAATATTTCACAACATCTTAGTTCGGATGTAGCAAGAAGTCCACAAAGGTGATTGTGTGGTTAAGATAATATCTCAAGGAAGATGATGTGATGAAGTACCTGGCTGAGGTGGAGGAAATATTTGAATAAGGAGTTTTTTGATAGTTTTTTAAACAATTCAGAACTATCTAGGATGATTCATTAGGGTATGAATGTTGACCACGCCTTAAGTCTTTCTATGAGTGTCATTTAGATTAGCGACTATGTGTACATGGTAACTGATCACAAAAAGGTTCCACAAAAGGGTTGATGAACCCCTCATACCTTCTAGAGCACTGGACATAGTTTGGCACCTCACATGTTGGAAAATCAACCTATCAGATCGCTTTATTTGATTCTTGATTAATTAATCTATATGTTCAAGGTTTATTAGACATTGTATGATATACTAAACTTAGAGGGGTTTCATGAAAAGATCTTGAAGTATAAATAAGTAAGCGCCCCCCCAAAATAAAATAGGCACATGTCAATATTTCCTCGGGTTCCCTCTAAATATTAGTCTCCCTCTCTCCTTGGGTGTCCCTCTCCCGCTGCAACTAGAGCTGAAAGAAAAAGTAATCCCTAATCTAGAATATTTGTTTTATCAAGGCCAAAAGGACATTAGTGATTAACCCTACTTGAGGTCATCAGGACTTGGAGATTATAGTTGGCTTTTTTCAACAAGATTTTGGTTTTCAAGATTGGAATTCACAAAATAAAGGAGACCCTGGATTTTATGGTGTAGGACTCGAACAAATATATCCCCATAATTCACAAAATAAATAGGGATAAATATCCTTTAGTTTAAGTTATGTTGTTGATCAATTACATAATTAGCACAGTTCTTGCTGAGAATAGTGGCTTTGGTTGACTCAAATAGATCTATTTTCTGTAATATTTTAACTACCATGGAATAAGATTTGTTTTCATCTCCTCTTTGTGTTTATCTTCTCTTATGACACAATCACTTTCGTGGAATTGTAGCTGCATCTGAGCGAAGAAGGTTTGTAATTCCATGATTAGGAACTCATAGGCCATCGTCAAAATACAAATATCATTCTACAAGGTATCTTTGATGACACACTTAGAAAACCATGACATGAATGAACTTGAAAGCCATTTGGTATTATAACATTCATGGATTTAAACATATCAATTTAGTGAACTATTTTCCCAAAGAGCACCCACTATCTCTAGTTAGTGCGTCTACACTAGTGGGTATGGGATCAACAATACTCATCATATGAGCAATACTAGATAGTGCTTTTATTTTTAGATATTTTAATGTCCTTCTGGAGTATCCTTAAAATAGAAATATTTAGACACCTGTCAAAAGACTAGTGATCACCTTATAACGATCTCACCATAATTTACTTAGTCATTGCATGTATTAATGCAATTTATTAAAAACCATCAACCATGGATTATACCAAATTTATTGTATTCAGTGAAAATTAAAGATGATGTAGAGTTTTCATTTTTCTTACATTGTACATTCATTTCTAACTATTTGGCTGACTCTAGATCTAATTTTTCCTTATACCCCAACACTAGTCTAATCTTTCCTCCACCGCTATCAGATATGCACTAATTTAATCCATCTTTCAAAGATTACTAAGTAACTAACTAGATAAAGTTGGGTACATATATATGAATTGGAGATGTTGTGAAATTAGATACATGACCTTAATTATATACAAAGTTGCCAACCAATAAAAGATTCATCTGGGAGTGGCTCCTCCAACTAGAACCCATTGGAGCTCCCATATAAATTCAATAGAGATCTTCGAGGATATTCTCACCATTCTAGTCACATTAAGAGGGAGGGGTGCCTAACGAGAAACTTCCATAGTTGATTCTCACTTGGACCTTAGTGTTCGTTCATACTTAACAATAATTTTATGAAACCCTCATACATTGAATATATTATTTGACTCAAAAATAATTATTTGTTTGACCCTACCAGCCCATATACCAATCTCTTTAATAAAAAAATTAGCCAAATAACTTATTCTAGCTAATTAATTTATTACATCTAAGATGTAGATCAACTAATATTAGATAAAATTTACTTCATTGATTGGTTGAGTTACTAACACGCAAGGACTTGGGACATGTTCGGAAGCTAAAATGAGTTAAAAAACTCTTTATGGACTTATTTGGTATCAAAATATCTCATTTAAATATAATCATTCATAAAATCAAAACCAGCTTAAATTACTTGCGATATGGTCAGTTGTCAAATCTTCATCGATCATCCTGGTTAGGAAAAACTCATTGATAAATCATTAAAAAATCTTTTTGTTATTTTCTCTTATCTAGAGTTTGTATTCTCTCATTCAGACCATATAAAAGGCATATGATACCATTTTTTATGTAACACACAATTGTCTTTGTGAAATTGATAAAGTACGAGAGCGAGGACTATTTATAGTTCCATGATTAGGGATTCACAAGTCGTTGTAAAAATAAATGTCTATCCACAAACTTGTCCTTGGTGTCTCACGTCTAAGGACTACTCACATTACTATGATGCAAGTTCTGTCTGGTTTACAATTAGGTACATATCAGTTCTGTCTGTTAATGACGAGCACCCACTATCACTCCTTAGTTTCTCCAAAAATAGTTACATGGTTTCAATATGATAAATTGGTATTTATTTTGTAAAACATTAATGGATGAATCTTATATAAATGAATTTTAACTAAATATGACAATATTTCCACCAGTGTACTTATCATTTGAAGATATGCGTAAATGACCTTGGTAAGTTTTCACAAGCCATGGAATATGAAACACTGATCATTAGTCTGAGGCATGAAACACGGACCTTGAATCAATTGACCAGAAATAAAATTTGAAAATCATGGACAAACTCTCAGGGAAGAATATGACTGGCTTGAGAGGGGAGAAAGAATCAAACCAAAGAGTTCAAGTATTAATTGATGTAAATATATGTGACTGAAATCCAATCACACACTCCATATCTAGTTCAGTGTTTGTTAACAAAATATACTCATTATAGTTCATGTGTGATGCTTGATAAACTCAAACATTAAGGTTTAAATGTGTCATTAATGTTTTATTCATTTTCATCAATAAAAATATATACATGTTTATAACTAAAGTAAATTTAGTTATTGATAACTAGTGGTCATTGATAACACACATTTTTAGTAGGTTAATATTACCATATTTACATGTCTATTTGGATTAAGTTGATTATACATGGATCTTATGAAGCCTAAAATGATTAAATTTATTTTAGAAGGAAATATTGAATTTTATGACTTATAAAGTAAATTTAAGGCTTTTTCTAATGCCATATTCTGAAAGAACATATTTTTTGAGTTGGATAATGATTTTCCAGAATTATTTGGCATTATATTCAAATATATATACTTTTTAAAACTCAAAAAATATATTTATAATATTTTATGAATTAATATCTATTTCTTTGACTTTTTCTGGTCTTTGAAAATAGGAGAGAGAAAATGGGATAAAAGAGAAAATCAGAGGATTAAGAATGATCCAAATTCACATTGTGATATCAGATATCATCAGATATCTGATGATATCTGATGATTCACAAGCGTAGCTTTATTCTTCCAATGTCTTGCCAAATATACGGTTGGATCTAGAAATGGATTATCAGATTTCTGTAAATGCCCCCTTGAATGAAGCTCACTTCCTCTTAGAGAGGCATATTGAAAGAAAACAAAAATTTTAAGGTCCATCAAGAGTGTTCTTGGTGTCTTGAGTGCTTTGGAAAGGTCAACAGATAAGTGGAGAAGCTAATGTGCATTAGGAAAATGTCTTTATCCTATCAGAAAATAGGGATCTAAGGTTAGTCTCTTGTCATACATTTAGGGTTGTCGTGCGGTCTAGCCCAACTTTTTTGGCCCGAGTGCAATTTTCATGATCGCGCAAAATCCCTGTTCGTTGACCAAAGCAAATTTGAGCAAAAAATTGCATCGCACATTGCACAAATTCACACAAAAGATTGAGGTCACAGACGAAGGAGAGAGAGAGCTAGCGAGAGAGAGAAAAATGATAAAGAAAGAGAGAGTGAGAAAAAAAATCAGCGGAGGGAGTGCTAGAGAGAGAAAGAAAGTATACTAGATAGGGAAGAACAAGCCAGAGAGAGAGAGAGAGAGAGAGAGAGAGAGAGAGAGAGAGAGAGAGAGAGAGAGAGAGAGAGAGAGAGAGAGAGAGAGAGAGAGAGAGAGAGAGATCGAGAGAGAGAGGAAGAGAGAGACAGGAAGAGAGAGAGAGAGAGAGAGAGAGAGAGAGAGAGAGAGAGAGAGAGAGAGAGAGAGAGAGAGAGAGAGAGAGAGAGAGAGAGAGAGAGAGAGAGAGAGAGAGAGAGAGAGAGAGAGAGAGAGAGAGAGAGAGAGGGAGAGAGAGAGAGAGAGAGAGAGAGAGAGAGAGAGATGGAGAGAGATACAGAGAGAGAGATGGAGAGATAAAGAGAGAGATTGCGAGAGATACAGATAGAGAGATGGAGAGATAAAGAGAGAGATTGCGAGAGATACAGATAGAGAGATGGAGAGATAAAGAGACAGAGAGATTGCGAGAGATAGAAAGAGATGGAAAGAGAGAGAGGGAGGGAGAGAGAGAGAGAGAGAGAGAGAGAGAGGGAGAGAGAGAGAGAGAGAGAGAGAGAGAGAGAGAGAGAGAGAGAGAGAGAGAGAGAGAGAGAGAGAGAGAGAGAGAGAGAGAGAGAGAGAGAGAGCGAGAGAGGGAGAGAGAGAGAAAGCCAGAGAGCGAGAGGGAGAGAGAGAGAGAGAGCGAGGGAGAGAGAGAGAGAGAGAGAGAGAGAGAGAGAGAGAGAGAGAGAGAGAGAGAGAGAGAGAGAGAGAGAGAGAGAGAGAGAGAGAGAGAGAGAGAGAGAGAGAGAGAGAGAGAGAGAGGGAGGGAGAGAGAGAGAGAGAGAGAGAGGGGGAGAGAGAGAGAGAGAGAGAGAGAGAGAGAGAGAGAGAGAGAGAGAGAGAGAGAGAGAGAGAGAGAGAGAGAGAGAGAGAGAGAGAGAGAGAGAGAGAGAGAGAGAGAATTTGGTGGACGCCTGATCTCCATATGCCGAGAAGACCACTTCTCTGGTCTCACAGAAAGATGGGGAGCCAGGTCCTGCATTATTTTACTCACACCTGTCTCTAATTACCAGACAACCAGGATCTGTTGACCAAGTTTCGATCTGGAATGCATCATTTTATTTCGAACTCCTTGGACTAGGATTGTTTTATCGTGATCGGCTGATGCAAATGTACTAGAAGTGGCCAAAGTTTGGCGACTACTCATCACAAATTAGACGAAGTTATTGAGCCCGCAATTCACAAACTTTCTTACGGAGAGATGGTTGATGGTGTTGGACTTTATGCACCATGCATTTCGTATAAAGCTTTTGTGATTGATAATAATTGATAATCATTCCTAAATGGAATCATCAGCTTTTGGCTCCTGCGAGAAATCTTGCAAGAGTGGGAAAAAAGGGGAGATAGCTCTTTGGAAGCCGCTCAACAAGAGGTCTTGATGTACTTCTTACGAACATCAAGCCAAGTGGCTTTAACCGCGACAGTTTTTTTTGTTGGGGGTGTTCCTAGTACAAATCCGATGGTGCACATTGTATGAAGTGAAGAGTCTCCCACACAAATTCATAATATTGTTAAATAA
Organism: Wolffia australiana; assembly: GCF_029677425.1. Classification (NCBI taxonomy): domain Eukaryota; kingdom Viridiplantae; phylum Streptophyta; class Magnoliopsida; order Alismatales; family Araceae; genus Wolffia; species Wolffia australiana. The sequence goes on along the minus strand of NC_135835.1, from coordinate 20,067,341 downwards.
TCGGGCAAATGTCCTTTTTCTAGAATATTACAGGATAAATTCCAATCAATCTCATTCAAAGCCCATGCTCATTAAAAAGTTAACATAACATCAGTAAAAAAAGTGGATACATATTAAGAAACGTGACTCCCCCAAAAAAGCGTAATTCAGGATCAACTATTTTACTAGTTACACGAGTTGAATTAAATGCATTAGAGCACAAATTCACCTAAGATAGCTTTTGAGTAATGATACCTTTTGATAAACTAGATTTTAACTACATTTTTAATAAAAAATATAATTCTGATTAATTAAATAAATACATAAAAATGTTACATTTTCTGAAATGAATAATACTAGAAGATATACATGTTTCACTTTGAGATGGTGGCTCATGGAATCTAAATATAATCTATGCCATTCAACCAATGTGAGTAACTTAATTTCTCCTAGATACCCTCAACAAATAAGGCAATGAAAAGTTCATAAAAACAGTTGGTTCATTAGGAACATTAACATAGGAGTAAACTTGGCAAAATTTAGACCGTATTCAATGGCTCCTACATCTAGAACATGCATTGTTTGATAAAAAATATGTGATCTTCATATTTTTTAAAAATAAAAATGCAGATGGTATATCTCATCACATTTCATTATACCTATAAAGCCTCTTGATATTGTCACAACCAATAAATTAAAGTATCATAAATATATTTTTAGCTCTTACCAAATTAATTGCTTAACGACAATGTACTGATGGATGAAGGTCTAATTTTATATGTCATATGTTGGGTTTTATAGCCTTGATGATGTAATACGACCTGCCGGGATCGGTCGACTCGTATTACGTCACAAGAAACAATGGGCAAGTTCGTGAATGATATGAATTTTTGACGAAGAAGATCACGTCGAATGAGCAAAGACTCGGCCGTCCACGAACAGGGAAGAAGACCCTGGCCGATCAAGGGGAAGATATTGATCCGAGATCAAACTCCCAATGACCCTATTGACCGACTAGACGGCTAAGTGGTGAGGGGCGTTTGACGGCCCTAAGATGATCGGCGTTCAAATCAATGGATATCCTATCAACCACAAGAAGATCTACCTCTCGACGAAGGTGGCTAATCCTATACGCAGATTATGTTGAAAGATGGCAGAGGACGAGATAGTGGGCGACGACACTGGAAGAGGTAATAATACTGGAAATGTAGGAGAGGAGACGAGGGGTACCTTAGTGTCGATAGTCCACGGTGTAGATCGTGTTCAGGTCGGCGTCGATGATAGAGGACAGCACGATTGGCGGAGTATTGGATGAGGGTCGTGGACGGCGAACGGTCGGAGATGGGTGAGCAGCGCCGAGGATGTGTGGGGCGCAGTCGCGAGCAGGTACGGCCGGACGCGAGGGGGCGCAGGCGAGGAGTTGATGCGCGGCGCGTGTGAAGGGGCGCGCGCGCGGAAAATGACAACCGAGGAGTGTGCGGTGCGGGCGAGCGTCTGCGCGCGGGCAGGCGCACGGGCACAGGCGGTGCGCGGCGCAAACGGGCGACTGGCGCAGGCAGGCGCGCGGGAGCAGGCGGATCACGGCTGGCGCGCGGGGCGCGGCCGCGGACTGGCGGGCGCGCATGCACGCGCGGAAGGGCGTGCGAGCACGGTACCCACTTGTCGCGCGGGTGGCTCGCGGCAGGTGGCCGTGGGCAGTCGCACCGAGGTGACTGAGGGATCCGCATCGGCAGAGTAGAGGCTTGGCAGAGGGTGGGGCGCTGGCGAGGGCGGAAGGGCGTGCGGTGGCGGGGCTCAGATGCGGGCGGAGATGGGGCCGAGGGCGAGCGCCGTAGCGGGGATGGTGATGATAACAACGGACGCAGATGCAGATGGCGGAATTGGGGATGGCAGCGGACGATGATGGCGAGGGCGGGGTTGTCTTGAACCTCAAGAAGAGGGTTCTTGAGCTGTAACCGCCCAAGAAGATCTTCAAGATGTTACCTTCTTGATCGTTCTTGCAAGCCTTAGGAGGGACCTTGAGGAATCCCGTGGAAGGCGATCGTCGTCGGCAAGCCTGCGGCCGTGGGCACCCTCGGAGTGATCTCGACGAGAGAGTCTTCAGCTCCAGGCAGCGATGACTTTCTTGGATCTTTTCTCGTTCTGGAGTGGTCTCGACGGAGCGATTGGGCACGTCGTCATGGAGTGATCTCGATGTGACGACGGGGCTCTATCCACGGAGTGATCTCGACGTGGATGAGGCTAGCCAAACCTCCTACACTCTACTCTCTACGATAAGTGCAGACACAAGTTGAAAAATCTCTTCAACAAATGACTCAAAGTGTTCCTTGGGCATGCTATCCCCTTATATAGTGGGATAGGTGCCAACTGAACGTGGGGAGAGGACGAACCGTCGCGAGACGTGGCTCGGTCTCTCCTTACAATTTGAAAATAAAACTAAAAATAAAAGATGAAGGCGAGGCCCAACATTGGCCCAGTCCATGAAATCCAAAAAATGCAAGCAAAAACATAAACAAACACAAGGGAGATAGAGATGCTTACGCGGGGTACTTGAACCCCGGGTGGCGAGCATCAACGCGAGCTGCTCGGCGTGGCTGGTGTCGTCCAGTCGTGATGTCTCCAGGATGGTCCTCCATCACGTGACTAGTATGAAAACAAAGCAATTCCTGCAGCAGAAGACTTTGAACATAATCAAATATCATTCGAAACATGGGACCTGTGATTTGTTGTATATTGGAATGAGACCTGTTTTAATGACTCAAGTGTGAAACCTTTAGATGTATCCATACCATACCTGGCTCATCTAATCTCCTCATTTGCCTTAAGAAGCAGCATTTATGCTCCGTCATCATCATTACATTGTCTCAATGTCATAGGGAATGGAGAGGACCTATGGAGAGAAGGGAGAAAAGGGGAAGAGCCTTGAAAAATTCTGGATGGATGAATTTCATTTAGGACCTTCCCCTAGTTATGCTAAGTGGATTTTTTTTTAAACCTTCAAACTTTAAGTATATCTTTTGACATCTAAAAGACCATTTGCGTGTGAACCTCTAGACCCATGTATTAGTTTAGTAAACAACTATAGTGGCCCAATAACCTTTATTGGCCTTCTAAATTACTTAATTATATTATAAAATAGATTAAATAATGATAGACTGATTCAACCTAATCGATAGGTTGAGTCTGCAGCCCATCCAGTTCCAAGCGACACCTAGTGCTCCATAAGTTACAAAGGAGTGTGTATTGACTCATTCATGGAAAATGTTTGTCCTCAATTATTGTATATGTATAGTCCCTCATCCGTTTGATGCCTCTAGGATGACTTAGGGTATGGTCAGTTGCCAAACCCTAATCGATGATCTAAGTTACTACTGATGTGCAAGGAAAGCCTATGACAGATCTCCTTTGATATTCAACTACCTTGGCCAAGGACTTCATCACATTGTCTTTCTTGGGGCTGTCTCCTCTTAAACCAAGGGTAGACAACCCATCTTCAACATTTGATTGTCTTCGTAAACTTCTTTCTTAACCCAAACTAAGACAATTTATAATTCTACAATTAAAAATTTGTAGGTCATAGTCAAAGTATAACTATTTGTCTAGGAGACATCTCTTATTTGTCAAGTCTACTTAAACAATTGATAAGCCAAAAATAGGGAAAAAATTATGCAATTTTTAGCCCTTGTCATTGTAAATTTTGGCTTATGCAATAAAATTTATAAAACCTCACTTAAGATGCACAATGATGAGTGAAGGTATCGTCCAAGGGAGGCTAGCAAGGAGTTCAATTTGATGATTTTCAATAATTAGTGCCGCTTGATCTTCGATGAAGAGCAATTTAACCGAATTGGAAAGAGTATTGACAGACGAAGGTAGAAGAGATGAAAAAAGTTGAAGAATTTAGGAGCTCTAAGCTGAATTAATTTATCCAAGGGATAGGATCAAGGAATTCACTTCAGAGGGACTAAAGAAGAAGGGTTTTTAACTTGGTTTGTTTGTTTTGTAGATTGGATAATTCAGAACTAACTACTACACTATTTGATTAGGATAAAAGAAACTAAAGTTTTAATACCCTAGGATTCAAGTTAAATTTTTTTAGAGTTTTTATTTGGGAATGCAATTAAATGCCTAGTTGAATCCCTCAATTTCTCCTCTCAATTCTAATCAGGGCTTGTATATGCCGCTCAAGCCAAGCGATTTAGAAGTTCAGATCAGAATCAAGAAGAACAAACAAGAAATTGATATAATTTCATTCAAAATGCACCAAAATTCAAATACAATGAAGGAAAATTTACCAAACAGGTTGATCCAGGAAAATGACCCCCTCTTCTTGAAATTCGGCTTTTACCTAGGTAAAATGGAATAAATTACTATTTTACCCCTAATTAGTAATTAATTTATATCTATTGATACAGGTTTGATTCAATGATCCAACCATACAGATAGAAAGAGGGGATCAGTACGAGCAAATCCATAAAAAAATCATCTCAATCAGAGTTCTGGATCAAAAGTTATGAATAAATGAATTTAGACTAATGTTAGCCATTGGATTAATTCATTTATTTCTCCTAACCGCAGGGAGAGGTGTCGCCATTTCATTGGCGGCGCCGTTTCAACTTCCTTAGGCGGATGCTTCCTCGTTGCGACGTACCCCTGGCGAAAAAGGAAAAAAATAGAAAGAGAAAGGTAAAAAAAATAGTTGTATAAATAGAGCACGCACGTGGCACCTGCGGTTCTCATTGCGTAGACAAATCCGTAGGCGCCACGTCACCGCCCGTGCGTGCGCGCTGTACGCGCCGCACGGGCGGTGCACTTACCTCCCGTCGCTGACGTGTTATCGAGTACCATCGGATTCTCATCCGACGGCCACCGTTACGCCACGTCGACGCGCGAAAAGCATTTCAGTGGGTTTTGCGGAAAAACCCACTGAAAAGTTTGCAATTGCGAATGGACGCCGCCCAAAACTATTCGTGTATATGCCCTCTGCGCTTTCTCTTTCCTCCTGATTTTTCAAAAACAATAAAACAATTAATAAAGCATTTGCAATAAAACCTTGGACTATTTTAAATTACATCTTTACGCCTGTAGTGGCGATCGAGAGCTGTTTTCAGGGTCTTTTTGCAACGAAACCTTGCAAAAAGGCCCTTCAAAGTTCGAAAATGATATAAATACTTTTTTTTCTCTTATAAATATACCTTTTTTCCTTAGAATAAATACATTTCCTCTTTAAATAAATCTCAGAAAAATTCTAAAAATTCGTAAAAATTCTTGAAAATTCTAGAAAATTCACTGATTCATCCCCATGCTGATAAATGTCAAAATTAAATATTAAACTTGCCATTTTCATTCAAAAATAGTTATTTCGAGCTTCAATAAATCCTTTAAAATTCATAGAATTAACAGAAAATTAGGGAAAAATCAGAAATCACTTGAAAACACTATTTTCATGTAAATATATGATAACAACCCCATTTTAAGCTCTTTAAATGCCTAAAATTGTGCTAATAACATGAAATAAAGACAGAATTTAGGGTGTTATCAACAATAGTATCATGAACCAACCTGATTGACAATTTTGGATAATACTATTCAAAGGTTTATATGGATCAGTTCTGTTAACTAATTTTTTACAAGGGCACTCAATATTTATCCTTAGTGTCCCCATGCTAATGGCTACGAGATCTTCCATACCCATATATCATATGAGTGATACAAGATAGTGTTTTTATGTCTGGATACTTTAAGGTCCATCTCATGTATCCTATGAATATGAATATTTAGAATACATGGTTAAATACTTGTGATCTTCATGTTATGATCTCATCGTAATTCACTAAGTTAGATAATGTGTTCATGAACTTCATTATAAGCATGCATCATACATTACAATGAACACATTATATTGATGAACATGGAATAACGTATGGAATGTGTGATTTGACATATGGATGAAGTCATAATCTTGTATTTGTCTAATCACAATTGATGTGGACCAAAATAATAATTCTTATAATATTATGATATTAACTTAGAAGTCAAAATAAAGACATGTGTACTATGTATCTCTTCAATACTAAATTCATTCAAAGAATTATTTGTTTCAAATATCCAAGAATAAGAAACTAGATATTGTTGAGTTCCAGAGGCTTTGATCTGGATGAGCATGATGCTTCTAAGCATCAGAAAACTTATAACAGAATCATAATGACATCAACAGAATCATGAAACAAATCACCTTCGCATGGATCGCATCCGTGATTCCTTCGATCCTCAAATGAGTGGTAGATCATCTGATGTGTGCAGCCTCTAGAAGTATCCAAGTGGTCCTCGACATGTTGAATCTCCTCCGTCATGTTGACAAGTTTCGTTCAAACTCCATCATTATCATTACATCATCCTGGTCATATTGGGAATGGAGATACACCATGGGGAGAAGGGAGAAGAAGGGGAAAACCCTTGAACAATTCTAGACTGATTGAATTCTGTTTAGGGCCGGCCCTCTCCTATTTTTTTGGGTTCTGTGCTTTTGTTCATCAATGGAAAACACGGTCTCGATGATGCAGAAGCATGCAATTGATTCTCAATCAATTTTTAAAACAATACATCATATGACCTAATGGAGAACTTATTCCACCCTCTTCTATCCCACTCTGAGATCGTTCTGAAGCCGTTCATGTGTCCGGCCTCTAGAAGTATCCACGCGCTCACGTTGCACTTAGTGATCGCCCTTCCCGTATCGAGAACCATATGCCGGCATCAAGACTGGTGTTGAATAAGATATCGAAAAACACTATTCCGATATCCATTTTTACCGATATCCGGATATCGTATGACAATATCAGATATCGATTGGTATAGTAATGATATTCAATATCGTTATCTTTTTGATGTCATCATCCGCCGTCGTCTCTCATAATGGATGACATTATCAGATCTCAGAGTTGGATATCGGATTTCGATATCCAACATGGACGATTGATAAAAATGATTTTTTCAAAGGAATACCTAAGAGTCGATATTGGCGAACGGCGGCATTGGGCGGATGGTGGCATCAGCGGAAGGCAGCACGACAACATTGGTGCATGGATGATAGCTGCAACGGGGCAACGGCGTGAACATGTCAGCGTTTCCCCTTTTCTTCTTCTCCTTCTTCTTCTTCTTCTTCTTCTTTCTTCTTCTTCTTCTTCTCCTTCCCTCCTCTTCTTCTTTTTCTATCATCATCGTGTCCTCCTCCTGATTCTCTCTTCAGCCTCCTATTCTTCTTCGTGACATCCTTCTCTCTTCCTCCTCCTCTCCTTTATCTTCCCTCTCTACTTCTTCATCTTCTTCCTCTTCCTCTTCTTTTGCTAATTCTCTTCTTCCTCTAATTCTCTTCTTCCTCTAATTCTGTTATTTTCTCTTCTTCTTCTTCCTCTTATTCTCTTCTTCCTCTCATTCTCTTCTTCCTCTTATTCTCTTCTTTATCAAATTCTCTAATTCTCTAATTCTCTAATTCTCTAATTCTCTAATTCTCTAATTCTCTAATTCTCTAATTCTCTAATTCTCTAATTCTCTAATTCCTCTTATTCTCTTCTTTCTCTAATTCTGTAATCATCTAATTCTATACTTTTCTTCTTCTTCTTCTTCCTCCTCGTCTTCCTCTTATTCCGCTAATTCTCTTCTTCCTCTTATTCCTCTAATTCTCTTCTTCCTCTTCTTCTGCTAATTCTCTTCATATTATTATTATTATTTCACTAATTCTCTTCTTCCTCTTCTTCTGCTAATTCTCTAATTATTATTATTATTATTCCGCTAATTGTCTTCTTCTTCTTCTTATTCTGCTTATTGTGTTCTTCTTCCTTTTCCTCTTCTTCTTCTTATTCTATTCCTTCCTCTGCTATCTCCTTCCTCCTCCTTCCCTTTTCTCTTTCTTATGTTCTTATTTTACTCTTTCTTTTTGTCTTCTCCTTCCTGTTAGTCTTCTTATCATTCTTATATTACTCTTGGAATTTATTCTGTGTTAGGCTGTATTCAAAGTTTCAATATTGTCTTGTTCGTTTAGCGTTCCTGGCATACTATATCATAATGCGTTAGTAGAAACAAATTCTGATAACCCACTTATGTTTCTTAGAAGTATGAACTCATCTAGAAGTAATGTCCTGCCCTAAGTCACCTCTGGGCCAAGGACCCAAGATCATCAAGATACCAACATTGGAACATCTCGTGGTGCACAGTGATCCACGATCAAAGAGATCGGTCATCGTAGACTACTTCGTACCTATTGGTGATGGGTACTATGCATGCTTAATATGTTGTGAGAAGAACCCTCACAGTAAGAAGAAAGAGATCAAGCAACAACAAGATGCGAGTACTAATGTATTTTGGAGACATTTCACATCTTGCATCCTTCATGTCATGTGGAGCTAAAGGGCATTGTCGACCAGAAGCAGCCACTAATAACCCAGGCTATAGATGACCGACCACATGGAGGGGCGCTCTGATGATGACCTTTAAAGGGGCATACCCTGAAGAGACAAAGGATGTCATTGCGCGTTTCATTTGCTTAACAGATTCCCCTTGAAACATTGTTCAGAATGTTGCATTCGAAGTGCTGTGGCAATACACAACACAGTTGGACTTAGACCCCCATGTGCAAAGGTGATGAAGCATTGGACAATCCGAATGCATGGTCACAGGAAGGAAGGATTGAATAAGCTATGGGATAGTGTCGATTGAGTGTCTCTCACTTTAGACGCGTGGACTGCAGAGAATGGTACTGGTCATCTCGGCACCACCATTCATTGGGTGGACGAGAAGTAGGTGTATTGGGAGAGAGTACTTGCCATCCAAGACATCCTCGGCGAGCATGATGGGGGAATATGGCATCCATCATTGTCCAAATCCTAAAAGAGTTTTGTCTACGTCCAAAGGTCATCATTTAAAAACAATCCCTTCTTTTATGTTAGCCATGTGATTTTATACATAACATATATTTATGCAGGTTTACGCTATGACTACTGAATGCCTCCACTAGAAAGAGGATGTGAGCAGTGATTGCGAAGACGATAAAGATCACCAACTCGATGTTTAGTGCTAGGCGACATGTCTCATGTGTTGCAATATCTTTAACCTTATCATCCAAGCGACAATTAAAAGCTTAGCCATTCTGATGGAGGATCATCTAGGCGATCGCTTCTTGACTCGCCACTGGCCACTTCGCGGAGCCGGAGCCAGCGTGAAGAATCCACACTTCCACTATCAGGTTTGATAAGCGGCATTGTCGTCTTGCTTCGTGTCGTGTGCCGTTATGTTCTTTTTTAAAATCATCTTTGGATTGTCAGGAGGCCCCTCCTGCGCGAGTACCGGCCTCCCCCTCGTACGTGCTTGTTATTTACTTGTTCTAATCGTGCCTTTTAGGGGGGGGGAGAAGAGTCCACATAAACTCCTCTTTTCCCCCTAAAAGACCCTTTTAAGGGGAGCTCAATAAGCTGCCTCTTAAAAAGGGCCCATTAGCCTCCCCCCAACTGCCACTACTTGATTATAAGTAGTGGGAGAAGGGTGGACATGGAGAAGCATGCTTGTTATTGTCTTGAAAATCAGATCTAAATTATGAGGTTGTAGTTATCGATTAAGAATTTGCAGTTTGTGAGAAAGAAGAGAAGTCGTGTTCCTCTGTCTTCTTTCTCCTTGTTCATTGTTCTTGGTATCTCTTGGCCCACGTCCAGAGCTAAAATTGAGAAAAAGAAGGACGATTGAACGATATTGAAACATCTCCATTGACTCATTCTTCTGCATATTTCGGCTTGCCTATCCCGATCAAGATAGAGACTCTTTCTTGGGTGTTTCTTCTATCCTCCATATTGGCCACTCACTATAGAATAGCACTATTGCTGTTTGTGCCACAAATTGGTTTTCTGCTGCCGCCAACGACAATTCAACTATCGACGGCCCTTCTTGAACTCGCAGGTCATTTTCCTCTCTCCAACGTACAATATCATTACCTTCTTTAGTGTCAGACTTATATTGCTCCTCTACTACGAGAGTCTCCGTTAGTTGTTAAAAGATTTCGATACCATTGTCGTGTAAGAAAATTTTCTTGTCGGTATTGGATATGCTCGTTCACGTCGACAATGCCGACATTCCTAGATGAAGATCGTCTCCTGCTACATCATCCCTTCGAGCCGATTATGCGGATCATTGGGAGTTTTACTATGTCATAACCCGTCCGGTGTCAACCAATTGCCTACGTCTCAGATCAACTGAGGACTGACATAATTTTCTCATTAATTTCTTAAACTACACACAATATTTTACATCGTTTTATTGTGTTTAGTGTTCAGTATTCTGTGGTGTAACACGAACCGGATAATCCCATCCACCGTGTTACATCATATTGGTATCAGCGCAGATCATGCTTACCTCCGTGCTTAGCACCGTCGGTCTGAATTTTTTTTCAATTTATCTCATCTTTGGACGTCTTGCACACATCATATTTTAAAATTCATAGCACGTGCATTCATAATTATCTTGTCATTGCATTATCTTAGATATGAACCCTAGTGAACGACTTATGTGGCCATAGGATGGTTCAAACGTGTGGCCAATTACGGTCCGATGTAGATGGTACATCACACGACGAGGATGTACTGTTCAATCCTGAATTATCGGGTGTTCTCATGGAAGATCCCACTTTAGCACTTCCTTAGGCCGCTTTGCCTGACGTTGTTGAGGCTGAGTTATCCACTCGCGCATGTAGAGTCCTCCCCTAGGCACCCTATTCGCACGAGCGGGCCACCAATGATGACGACCCCACCACGATCCAAAGACCTAGAGCAAAAGGCAGTGTCCACAATGCCTACACCGGCTCCAAACATTCCCTACATGCCGTCACAATCAGAAGACGTCATTTAGTGACCCAAGAAAGCACTAGTCAAAGATAGCTCGGAGCTCCAGCCACTTCTCAATGCACCACCTCAACCGATTGAGCCCTTGTCGTGCCCCTATCAGCCATGATAGATGCCACGGGGACAAAAGCAACGACATCAACCACCAGCTGGCCGATACCGTTCTCTGTGATGCAAGGAGGACTGATACTACTACCAAGAGCGGCCATAGCACTACCCGGAGCTGAGGTTTCTGCCGTAAGAGGAGGCAGACACCACGGCCAGATATCGGCCATAAGGACCACGTCATGATTTTCAGGGCTGACTTTACGAGCCCGCCTCGACACAGTATCATACATGGGACACATATTTACCGTCATTCTCAAATGGAAGCCCACCGGCATGGGAGGAGCCATATTACCTGCCGGCTCCTTAGGCGAATCAGGTACCATACTGACCGACACCAACCCATGCACCTCTATAAGGTGCCTAGGGCTACTACGGGGTGCCTAGTGCGCCCACTGGGAGGATAAAGCCGACTTACATTATGGTGCTCACCTACGCGTCGCGTGATCCTTATGCCACTCTGGCACCACCAGCTACACCATCAGCCGTGCCCGCAGCCTACGTGCAATACACGACTACTGCCCAGTATGACCAATATACACAGGCGGTGCCTCCGGCCCTGGGAACCATCGACGTGCCACTGGGACCTCCTGTAATCCAGGACTATCACCTGGTCCATCATGTTCCTGCTCCCGCCTTGACATTAGAACCCCTGGATCCGTACCGACCACAGGACATCCATCGACATCAGCCAGCCCTTTGTCGCTACGATGATGATGATAGAGACTGTAGATGGGAGGCCCATTGAGCCATGATTCATAAGAGTGTCCGAATTGAAGTTCTCGTCTACGAGGGCACGCAGAATGTGAAGGACTACACGGATTGGGAGTCTGATTTAGAGAGTTACTTCCAGTTGTACGGCATTAACAACAACCTTCGCGTCACATATGCAGAGGCCAAACTTGGAGGCCAGGCCAAGATATTCTGGAAGAACAAGAAGGATGACGCGAGATGACAAAGAGATCCACCAATCACTTGGGAAGTCATGTCGAGAAAGCTTGAGGATAAGCATATCCATAAGCTCTACATGACACGACTCCTGGTAAAGTGGATGGATCTCAAGTAGGGCAGGCACAAGGTTGGTGATTACATTGAGGACTTTGAGGAGTACCGTATGCACTGCTGCTTGGTCGCTAGCCCTCATGTTCAGATTGCACTCTTTGTGCACAGACTTTGTCCAAAGCTAGGAGCTAAGGCGTTGGAGCAGAATCCAACATCCGTATAGTGGAAAGCAATGAGTTATCCATCGAGGATACACCTTTGGTGGCGGCCCCAACTACCCATATTCCATTTGCTGCCACTGCCCTGACTATTAGGTCATCCTCGACTACTGGACTGACAAGAGGGGCTCCACCCCCCACCAGGAGCACCGCTCCTCCACCGACGATTTTCACCGCAGTTCCTACTGCCTCATCCGTTGTCTCGACTGCTCGCGCCTCGACCATGAACCACGAGCAACTACAGTGTTTCAAGTGCAAGGGATTTGGACATCGATGGTCTGACTATCCATCCCTACTCTTTATGGACATTAGCAGGAACCTGATTGAACCACCTCCGGAGAATGACGTAGAGGTAGATGTTTACTCGGGCGAATGCCCTGAAGATGAGTCCTATGAGAAGTTGTTAGAGTACATCCAGATTACCCCCGTGGTTCCAGCACCCGTTTTGTCGGTAGTGAACTTTGGGATTCAGCAAAGTTCTTTGCATCGTGATGAATCTAGATCACCGAGGCCTACTTCAGTTGCACCACCAGCGCCACCAGCTAGGACTCTGTCGATGTCAGCACCGACGCCACGAACGTCCTAGGCTCGCCCACTATCAGTGACGCCCAGTGTTACACCATCACAGACTCCGATTCCAGTGGTCATATTACCACCTCAGTGGACACAGTCGACGTCTAACTCCAATGAGCTTGTGCAGCACATCAATTTTCTATGTCTACATGAAGATCAGTGGATGCACATGCAAGTTGATTATACATAGTGGGAGTTGCATCAATGTAGTCTTTGAAGATATTGCAGCCAAGCTCGGCCTCACTTTGATGCCACACACTACTCCTTATAGCGTACATGGATTGATGCTTCGATACGATCATAGTGCCACGTGCTGTTGAAGATGAGCACCTATGATGAGGGGATGCTATGCGACGTCCTACCTTTGAAGATTGTTAGTGTTATACTAGGACATCCATGGCTGTACGACTACAACGTCCAACTTTCAGGATGACCAAATACATGATCCTTCATGTATGAAGGATGTCAATTGATATGGTATCCAACAGTACGAGCGCCTACTCAGCTAGTGCAGACCGTGCCGATACCGGCTCCCTAGCCGAAAACACCATTGATCACCAATGGGTGTATATTCCAACAAGAGCTTGATCATGATCGGCCAGACTTACCCGTATGTTTTGCTCTCACCTGAAATGTTCCTTCGGAGGAACCGCCACGGACGCTTGACGTGCCTGACACGCCCAAGCTGACTCAGGTCATGGCTGATTTCTGGGATGTCTTTTCCAAAGAACTCCATGACGAGCTCGCACCCATGCGTAGCATTCAGGAAGCCATTGATCTCATTCCTGGAGCTTCACTCCCAAACTTAGCACATTAGCGGATGGACCCAGTAAAGTACACGGAATTGTATCGCTAGGTAAAGAAATTTCTGGCTAAGGGTCTCATACGGGAGAGCCTCAGTTTGTGTGTCGTCCTCGCACTACTCGGCGAAAGGAAGACTGGACATGGCGTATGTTTTGCGACTCCCATGCCATCAACAAGATAACACTGAAGTACCATTTTCCCATCCCCATAGTGCAGGATCTATTCTATCAGATGGCCGGAGAGACCATCTTTTTGAAGATTGATTTACATAGTGGATACCCCAAGTCCGCATCTAACAAGGGACAAGTGGAAGACGACCTTCAAAATCAAAGATTGACTTTCGAGTGGAACGTTATGCCATTTGGGCTTTCCAACGCCCCCCGCACATTCCAAGGTTTGATGAATGAGGTTTTAGGCCGTTCATCGGTAGATTTTTTTTATTTTCTTCGACGACATTTTGATCTTTAGTTGGTCCCGCGTAGAGCACCTACTACACCTTCGAGAGGTGTGTACAGCACTTCAACGAGAAAAACTCTACGCCCACCCAAAGAAATGTAGTTTCTTTATATCAGCTCATGGAGTTTCCGCCGATTCGGCCAAAATCAAGGCCATCATGACATGGCCCAAGCCCAACAATGTTCATGATGTGCACAGCTTCATGGGCTTGCAATTTTCTACCAGAGGTTCGTTCCGGGATTTAACGGTGTTATCGCTCTTATTACAGATCTTATTGAACTGACAAGTTCAAGTGGATGAAGGTTGTTGATAAGGCATTCGAGGAAATCAAGTGCCGCATGACCGAAGCCCCTGTTCTACAATTGCCTGACTTTAATAAGGTGTTTGAAGTCGCTTGTGACACTTCAGGTGTAAGTATTGGTGGCGTCCTTAGCCAGGACGGACACCTAGTCGAATATTTCAGTGAGAAACTGAACAACACAAGATGACAATATGATAATTATGATCGTGAATTTTACGCCCTCATTTAGTCTCTTCTCCATTGGCGCCACTACCTCCTACCCAAGGAGTTTGTACTTTTCTCAGATCATAGCGCCTTATGACACCTTCATGACAAAAAGAAGGTTGCTTGGATCACCTATCTACATGATTACACGTTCATCTTACGGCACAAGAAAGGGAAGGATAATGCCGTCGCGGATGCTCTTAGCCGGAGGCTAGTCGTCCTTAATTTGATGGGGGACTGTGTTTTGGGATTTGATCAAATCTCACACGATTACACCGATTGTCCAGACTTCAGTAAGATTATTAGTGCCATTTGCGACAGTCTGAAGTTTGAAAATCGAGATTAATATATCTCTGACGGCTACCTCTTCCATGGAAAGAGGTTATGCATACTTCGTATGTCGCTACGAGATTTCCTTATTTGGGAGACGCACGCGGGTGGTCTGAGCGGACACTTCAGTGTCAACAAGAGCATCCAATCTTTAGAGTATCAGTTCTACTGGCCGTCACTGAAAAGGGTTGTCGGAAAGATTTTCTCTCGTTGCTTGACTTGCTTGAAGGCGAAGATGACGAAGCAGAATGCAGCGCTCTATGTTCCCTTACCTGTACCGACGCATCCCTAGGATGACGTTAGCATCGACTTTTTTTCTTGGCCTACCAAAAGACTGCTTGACGACACAACTCTATTATGGTCATAGTCTACCAATTATCTAAGATGGCACTTTTTATAACGTGCTCAAAGGCCGCCGACGCATCGCGAGTATCATGCCTATTTTTTGAGAAGATCATCTGCTTGCATGGAGTACCACAGTCAATTGTATCAGATTACGCCCTGAATTCATGAAGCTCAAGTTCTCAATGGCCTATAACCCATAGACGGATGGGCAAACGGAGGTCGTCAAACATAGCTTAAGAAATCTACTCCGTTCCATCGTGGGGGATAACCTCACCACGTGGGACTGTGCCATTCCCGTGCCATAGTTTTTTAATTCTTTGGTGAACCGTACGACCAATCGCACCTCGTTTGAGAACGTTTATGGCCAGATACCTCGTAAGCCCTTAGACCTTACCTCGGTAGAAAGGCATTCTAGAGCTTCCGAAGATGGTATTTCATTTGCAAAGCATATTAGGTGATGGAGGACCATCGAGAAGCTCCTATTCAAGCCCGCCATCAACCTCAATGTGATGCCCCAGCTGATGTGAATAACCCCTCCTTCAGGTACATAGGTCAGTTAGCTACACCGAGGGAGATCTTGTTATGGTCATGTTGAGGCCCGAGAGATACTCTTTTGGGGTCGCTACAAAGCTTCATGCTCATAGTGCCGGGCCTTTCCTGATAGTCCTTGTGGTTGGTGAGAACATAGACGTTGTGGGTATCCCGCCAGATTGTGGGATCTGTCCCACATTCAACGTTAGCGATCTGGTGCGGTACCAACCTATGCCACTCATCATGGAGCCTCACAGCCCCTCGAGCCTTAGCAGTAATGTGAGCGAGAAAACCCAGCTACCCCCTCCCATCTTGTCCCGAGTGTCCCTACTAGAGGAGGTAATTAACACTGTAGGGGAGAGGATGAACTACAAGTTCCTAGTGCATTGGCAGGGTCGACCATCTTCCGATGACTCATGGATCTCAGAGGCAGAACTTCGACTACGACCAGATCTTGTCCAACCCTTTGAAGATATCATTGGCTCTAACTCATGGGAGCCGAGTTCTTCTCGCCCGAGGAGGGTGATGGAGGACCAGCTAGGCGATCACGTCCAGACTCGCCACCGGCCACTTTTAGAGCCCGAGCCGATGTGAAGAACCCACACTTCCTTTACCAGGTTTGAGAAGCGGCATCATTGTCTTGCTTCTTGTCATGTGTCTTTATGTTCTTTTGTTCTTTTTTGGGAGGAAAAAGGTTTCTATGAAGTATCATAAATAGTTTTCTATAGAACTGTACCGGATTTTGTTTGCCAATAAATTTTAACAAAAAAGGTACATGCTACAGACCTCTCATCATGTCAGCAAATACATCTAACATTGGAAAATAGAGTTGAAACAAAAGACTAAAAATTAGCCTTTCCAGCATGGGTCTCGTGAGAGGCCATGTTTCTTTAAGGTTTTGATGTAGTTTCTCATCAAGGCAAATTTGTTGGTCCCTACATGATGAAAATAGTCCCAAGTGTAAATGCCGGTCGTGTGCAGATCATCAAAAAATAGCATGATCCCATAGTTCCCAACATGCTCTACAAACATGATTCCAACGTTCCATCGTCACAAGATTACCTTCTCCCCCATGACTGTTCGAATCTTGTTGTTAGCAGTTGGACTATAGACTCTTAAAAACTCTATAGATAGATCGAATGCATTTCCACCAGAGAATTTGACCTCAACATATTTAGGGGCGAGGAGGCATAATTCTTTTAGAGGGGGAGGCTGTGAAGCCGCATTCATGAGACATCGCCAGATTTGTCCCTTTGAGAGTGGAGCTGTCATGGAAGTGAAGCTTGGCCCATGCAGTAGTGCCTGAAGAAGGCGATGTGGGGAGAACCACTGATAAATTTGATAGTGATGAGGAGAACTTGAATGGTGATATATTTTTAGCAGCTGATGACAATGATGGTGCACGTCGTTTGTTATATTTCGGAGATGCACTAGAGAATGTGAGGAGGCTAGTGCGTGGCATTCAAAATTCTTCTCAATGAGGAAGGGAGTATGCAAAAGTGTGTGAAGAAGACCCTGGCATTGAAGATAGTAACATGGTCACATTGGACTGTCCTACCTGTCCGAACAACACATATACTATGTTATTTGCTGCTGTGAAGAAACATGATGTGACTGATGAAGTGTTGAAGGGTTTTAGCACAAAAGGGAAGTCGATAAAGAGGTCGAAGGATGAGTGGGAGTTGATGAAAGAATTATGGCGCATTCTTGAGCAGTTTTGTATGTCTGCATATCATGTTAACCGGATAGAGACGCTGATGATATGTGATGTGTTATTCATCATCGAAGGTCTTCTATGACATATGATGATGTAGTCCAAAAAATTGAAGAGGGAACCTTCTTCTCCAGTGTACGATGCTTGCATGAAGGATATCACTCTAACATGGCCCAAGCATGCAAGGCGATGCAATGCAAGTTAGCGCAATTTACAAAAGTTTTGTAAAATGAGGCAATCACTATCGTGACATTAATGGACCCATTCCACAAAGAGTCCATGCTGGGTGAGAGCATCAAAGAGTCAACAATCGTCTATATAAAATATTTCTTGCCATGTGACTTCCTAACACGCGCAATGGCTGGTCCCATTGAAATGGATCACCAAGAAGGAAGAGAGTTGGACTCTTGGCTACAGAGCACAATGTGAAAAGTCCAACGTACACCAGTGTCATTGAGGTCAGCCATAGATGAGGTTAGTCAATATCTGATAGAAGACATGGCTGATGAGGGAGTTTTTACAACACAGTCTTGGTGGGGCAGCACAGGGGCAAAACACTTCCCTTGCGTCAACTACAAGAGAATTACTGTTCGTTTGTGCAACGAGTGCTCTTGAGGAATGAATGTTCTCTGCGAGGCATGCTACTGTCATGTACAATAGAGCACATTTATCACCAATAAGTATTGAAACACTTATCACTGTGAAGTGTTGGCTGCGTGCGGACAATAAGTGACAGCACAATGATGTCGAGTTGGATTTGGATGGTGAGGATGGCGAAGATGGGGTTGTTGAATCATGTCGAGGTACACATCCCTAACATCATCGGCTGAATAATACATCGTTTAAATAACCATCATATTTTATTTGTTATCCCTGACAACAAATAAAAAATATCATGGTTATTTAAACACTATATAATTTATGTGGTTTTTCTCCATTTTAATTCATATTATAGTGTAGATAATGCAATTTCATTGGGAACTTTGATTTATGTAATGCTACATTTAAACATTTCAATGAAATAATTTACCTAGTGTTATATATACCCCTCATAATTCAATTTTCTTCCACATGAGATGACAAGATTTTGATCGTAACATATCCGGATACCGGTTTTTGATATACGGTATGGGTTCTGATATCCAGATATCGAAAGCGATATCCGGTATCCAATACGCATCGTCCTTCATTAACTGATATACAGCCCAATATCTATTTTACATATGACTGTCGATATCCATTCGATATCCAATATCCGGTATCAGAAATCATCTTGATTTTTTCAGGATATCGGATATCAGTTGGCCGATACCGATTATTGGACTGATATCAGATGGCTGAATACTAGTTGCACTTGGATCTCCACCTCTTCTTCTTCAAATCTCTTTGAAAATCATCAACATCATGAAGATCTTCTCACCATGGTTGAGTAGAGAAGAGAGCAGAGTGGAGAAAGGAGGGCTCTCAATTGTGGCTAGCCTGGGTGCTTGAAATGAGGCTCATGTATCATTCTAGTTAATAATTTTAGTGGACCATTAACATTATTGACCTACCTTATTAATAAATTATATCACCATATAGATTAATTAAAACCAATCAATAGGTTAAATTTCTCACTTGTGGGTGCCAAGCTATACCTCATGTTGTAGAAGATACTGAGAAGTGTTTTATCTTTGTCATAGAACCTTTACCGTTATCAATTATCGTTGATGTATAATCCATAATCTGCGTGAGACTCTGAGCAACTTACGATATGGTTGATCGTCAAACCCTAATCCATCATTCAATTAATACCGATGTGTAAGGGGGATCATTGGAGAACTCCTTATCTAACATCCTCACTACCTTGGCCAGGAATTTTTAGCATCATCTTCCTCGATTCAATATTCTCTAATATTGAGGGCAGATGATCCCATCTTGACCACTCAATCACCTCCACAAGTTTCTTAATACACCCCAGCTATGACTTGTTTGAATCCCATGATTAGAGGCTCGTAACTTGTAGTCAAAATGTAGATGTCCAGTCACTCTCAAGTTAGTAAATCACTTATACAACTGTAACATGAATCAACCTGATTGACGTTTAGGTATAATGCCATTCAGAGATTCATGTGGATCAATTAAGTGAACTCATTCTCCAAATAGGCCCACTATCTGTCCTTGGTGTCGCCATGCTAATAGCCATTGGATCAACTATACTTACCGTATAAGTAGGATCAGTTAGTACTATTCCATCAGGATACTTCAATGATAACATGCAAATAAGAGCTAATAAAGTGCTAATTTCATCATATTTTTTGCGCTTTTAATCCTTAAAAAATTAATTTTGAATGGATGGTATCATGATTTTAGGATAAAAGAAGAACTTTCTTAAATTTCAAGTCAAACAACACCTTGGCCAAATAATTAGGTCAATTTAAACATTTAAATGTTTTTAAAATGATGTTTATAAGAAAATAAATGTTTTAATTGAACTATTTCTATAAATAAAAAGAAAGTAACAATAAAATTTATTTTAGAAGTTAGTAAAACATTTTTTTCACATTAATAAACATTTTTTACAATTTTTATTCCAGTTAATTTTGAATAAAAATTGGTTTTTATTGCAACTGGCCCTTATTGGGCCAGTTTAAGCGATAATGGTGTTGTTAAGGGGGCCGCAGGCGCTCGCGCCTTCGGTGTGTGACACGCACGTACGCAACTCTGTGTGTGTTGTGCACCACATGGAGCCGCGCGAAGCTCAAACTGGACCAATCATGACGCTCCGTACGACCTGTGTACAGAGCGAAAAATACAAAGTTAGTAACGTAATCGAAAGAATATGTTCTTCCGATTCTAAGGCGATAAAAGGGGAAAATTGAAATTAAGCTGGATATTCTTGATTTTTAAGCTCAAGGAAAGAAGGCCTAGCTCCCTTGAAGACTCAAGAAGCAACTAGGAGCGATTTGGAGCTCGATTTGGACAGTAATTTTTCAGATACGTCACTGCATTTCTTCACCAAATTCAAGCCAAAATTCATGGGAAATTCGGGTGTTTGTTGCGTGGAATCCACCCAGATCGATTTTCTGATCAACCCTCGTACTTCTAGGCTTATTTTGAATGCATTTTAAACTTGATATGGCGTTCGATTTTTGCAACTTTGTAGTTTCGTTCATGTTCGCTGTTTTGCCTAAATTCTGATTTTAATCCTCTTAATTCTGAAATTTACTTTGTTTTCAATACAATTAGTATTCCTTGAGCCCAGATTAACCATTTTGAATGATATTCGACCTTTAAATCATTCATTTTAGTCCCTTAGTTCTCAAATTAGCAAATCCTATTCACGATTTTCTAATTTATGACATCTTTACCATTTCAGATTAATTAGGGTGTGAAATAAAAATTCACTAAAAGCCTTCTTATCATTCCAAATACGTGAGAAATAAAAATGCTACCTTAGGGCTTCTACTCCGTGAGAAGTTTGGATTAATCTTTACAAAAAAATTTAATAAACAATTAGGGTTAACTATCTTCTCTAAATCATTTCTAATTCACTAAATAATCCAAAAAGATAATTAAAAGTGAATTAACTTTTTGGGTAAAATAAACAAGGAATACTAGTGGTAGATTAATATTGGGTTTAGTCATAAAAATTATTTGGTAAAAAGTAATGCTAAGATTCTAAACATCTAAGATCAAATCAACACATAAACAATCTAGTTAGGGGATTAGTTCGTAATTTTTCTCAAAAATTGCTAGCCAATCATAAATTTTATTCTCATTGATAAAAAATTTAGAAATTAATATCTGTTGATAAGGATGAACTGAATTTGAAATATAATTTACAAACATTATTTTCACTTGAGTAAAAAGACGTCATCAGTCCATGTAAGAGTTCTAAAACCTACGTTGTTAGAAATTGAATTTCCCTATCGCCTCCTTAGGGTTCGACCCCTCAATCAAGCATTAAGGGACAAACAAATTTTATTGATTAAGTTCAAAAAACCCTTGAATAACGACATATATAACACACATATTTTGAACTTACCAATTGGCGCCGTTGCTGGGGAGGCAACAAGGCCAACTTTCATTTTTTTAGACGAAGGGATTTTTTTTAAGTCTTAAGTCAATTGTTTCTATTATAATTTGACATTTTTAAAGTTTTCTTGAAATAATGCTTAATTTTTATGGAACTAATGAATTCCATAACAAAAATATGGAAAATATTCTCCAAATAATCAGGGAAATCATTCTTCCTATTCTTATGATTACACCGGTACACCCACACCGAATCTCCCTGATTATTACAGTAACAATAACTCACATGCTCCACTTAATTCTTAATTTTTAAATTTATATTGTATTCCTTCATATGATCACACTGACGGTTCCATGAGTGAATTTTAAAAGAATAGATAGGGGATTAGCAATAGTCAATACTACTCGGGAAATTCTATTTTATATGATCAATTTCCTAGTAATCCTTCTAATTTTCTTCATATTCCTCCTAATTTTCATGATAATAATCTTATTTCGGGGAATAGGAATGGATTTCACGAAAATGAATGTGAGAATTCTAGAATTTCTGACATATATACTTCCTATGAATCCCTATCTTTAAATTATTATTCTCCTTATACTTCCAATCCTGGTGATAAAACTTTGTTTGAATTGATGATTGAAAAAAACATGCAAAATACTTCAAATATCACGCATTTTTCTGAAAGTATGATGCATATGCATATGGTAAATTGTTTGATAAAACATTGTTTGCTTTGATGATTGAGAAAAACATGCAAAGTGCTTCAAATATCACTTATTTTTCTGATTATTGTAATCCATATGCCTATGGTAATTCTGAATTTTCAAATGCTTTTTCATGTTATTCTCATGATTGAACTACGCAAAGTTTGTTGGATTTGATTGATGAAAACAAACTATGGGAGGAGTATATAAGATATCAGGAAAGGAAAAGGCTTGGGAAGAAGAGAAGAAGCTCATTATGATGCATATCGACATGCTGAAATCAGCGCAAATCAGTAAAAGCTATGTTTTCAGAGGATTCAGCCCAACTCCAATCTATACGACCGCCTGATGAAAGGGAAGATCAATCTTCACTTAAATTTTCTTCTAGTTTTCAAATTTCTAGTTCATCATCTTCATACCATGAAAATGATTATATTCATGAACTTGAACTTAGAGAGGTACCATTTAATTTTATTAATGAGGCTCATGAATATAAAATCAGAGACAATGATATCATGCATGATAGGGATGCAAATGAGGTAGAGGAAGAATCATTTTATGATTTGGTCAATGATTTCAAAGATGAGAATAAGAAGAAGAATGACTTAGTGATTGGAAAGATCTTAGATTTTGAGGATTATCTTCCACCGATCCCTTTTCCAAAAGCATATTATTTAGGAGTTCCAATGGGACAAGTTGTTTTATTATGGAGGATAAAGGTTATATAATGGAGTTGGATGAAATTCTTATCGATATGCATATAATATTTGAAGATTTTGAAATAATTATTGAGGATGAAGATGAACAATTGCTTGAAAAAGATTTAATTAAGGATAAAAAGGAGTTAAATGAGAATAAAAATATGAGTATATGTGATTATGATGGTGAGGAAGAAATAGATTTCATCCATGAATGAGCATTTAAATGTTACATACTTTCCTCGTCATTCCTATCTTTGAAAAGGAAAATGACTAGAGAAGTAAATGTTATGCCAAATCTAACGAATTTTTTTTCACTCATTGGCATAATCATCTTTTCAATAAGGAGAAAGTGAGTTTTCAAGTTCAATATGTTCAAGTAATCATGCTTAATAAAACTGTAATTTCATATTTTATTTTGAAAAAAAAATTTCTTTTCAGATTGGCATGATCACTTCATGGAAAACAAAAGTCTCTCTCATATGGTCATTCATTATAATATCCCATCTACACCACTTGATATATCATTTCAGGAAAATATTTTCTAATATCTTTGTAGGGGATCATATAGGTATTTCATGGATTATTTTATTTGGGTTAAATCAAAATGTTATAGCATTGGTATCCATATTCTGAAAATTCCACTCTGTATCAAAACTATATGGAGTCACCGAGGCATGAAACCCATCATGAAATACAAATACATCTATATGGGAATAGAATTACTTGTATGGGCATAGAAGTATCATTACATTCAGCATAAAATCTAGTTTTTAGTTTGCATGCTCTTTAGTTTGCTATTGATAAATTTCTTTGTTTCCAAAAAAAGCCAGGTTATGCATAACCTTATTTTGTTTTTGCTTGCTTTGCTGGAATTCTGTGCGGAAGAGGTGACATCATCTAAATGGCAAGGTACAACAATGTCACTACACCCAAGGTTTGTTTTTCTAAATTTCTATTTTCGAATTGCTTGTCTTTGTTGTAATTTTCTAGTTGGGAATTGCATATAGCTACATTCATTAGGTACACCCATTAACAAATATAAGTGGGGGGTGGATGCCCTAGGAAGTATATTTTCTTCGTTACCTAAGAATTTTGCATAAATAAGTAAAAAATTCACCTTGCTATGCCATAGGAGTAACTGAGGTCGACAAACTGAGATGATCGTCCAATTTTTGCTGAATGATAATTGGGTAACCTTTTTGTGCCATCGAATACCATTATAGGAGTGGCTCTGTAGGCGAGTCCCTTTGGGGTTAAAGCTCTTAATGCATGTTATCATGATTTTGGACAAATAATTAAGTCAATTTATACATTTTAAACATTTTTAAAATGATGTTTATAATAAAATAAATGTTTTAATTGACCTATTTCTATAAATAAAAAGAAAGTAACAATAAAATTTATTTTAGAAGTTAGTAAAACATTTTTTTCGCGTTAATAAATCTTTTTTACAATTTATTCCAGTTAATTTTGAATACAGATTGTTTTTTTATCGCAACTGGCCCTTATTGGGCCAGTTTAAGCGATAATGCTATTGTTAAGTGGCGCAGGGCGTACGAGAACCACGCAGACCAATCAGAAGGCGTGTTCGCGCCTTTGGTGCGTGACATGTACGTACACAACTTTGTGTGTGTCGCGCACTACATGGAGCCACACGAAGCACAAACTGAACCAATCGCGATGCTCCGTGCGTGTCGCGCACTACATGTGGGAAAGATCTTCTCATGTTGCCTTACATGTTCGCGGGCCAAGTTAACCAAGCAGAATACAGGATTATATACTCCTCTACCTGTTCCAACCAAGCCATGGGATGACATTAGTATAAATTTTTTTTAGGTTTTTCAAAGAAAGCAATCATGACTCAGTCATGGTTGTAGTAGATAGATTTTTGAAAATGGCACACTTTGTGCCTTGCTCCAAGATGGCCGACACATCATGCGTCGCGAGGTATTTTTTTGATAATATAGTCAAATTACCTGAAGTTCCCAAAACTATTGTCTCGGATCGTGATTTACGAGCTACTTTTGGAAAACACTTTGGGTCCTTATGCGAACCCAACTAAAGTTTTCTACCACTTACCATCCCCAAACTGATGGTCAAACAGAAGTTGTCAATCGTAGTCTTGGCAACTTGTTAAGATCATTAGTTGGTAAAAGTATTTCCACATGGGATCAAGTGCTACCTCGTGCGGAGTTTGCCTTCAACTCTTCGATGAACCGTACCACTGGGAAAGCGCCTTTCAAAATCCTATACGGTCAACTTCCACACAAACCTCTAGATCTCATGCAATTAGAGTCTCATACTGGGATCTCCGAGGATGCATATGATTTCGCTGAGCATATTAGAAGCATGCATGAAAACATTCAGTCTCGCATAACATCTCTTAACGAACGGTATAAGGCAGCTGCTGATTCACGACCACGGTCCATTTCTTTTTCGGAGGGAGAATTAGTCATGGTCAAATTGTGGCCTGGGAGACACTCTCCACGGCTTGCTACTGATAAGTCCAAATTTAAAGGTTTTATGTCGTTGTTTTAATTTAGACTTCACCAACAATTTTTTGAAAAATTTACACTTAAATACTCTATAATTAATATAGAGCAAGTAATGGGTCAATCCACAAAGAGGTGGAAATTTAATTTCAGAATTTTTCTCAAGCTTGGAATGAAGGAAGTGAGTTTAAAAGTGAGATGTATAATTTCTGAGATTTTATGGATATTTATTCAATTTATATAAACTCCTATGATCTAAATTAAATCAGAATTACAAACAAAAACCCTAAAAATATTTTAGACTAAAATTTAAAATTTTCATTAACACTAGAAATTAGAAATAAATATTTTTTGAGTTTTTTGAATTTAATGATCCAAAAATACTAGAAATATTAAAACAAGAGTTAATTATTTTTTGGGAATTTTTGTAGATGTTAAAAATAATGAATATTGATTATATTAATTTTAGGGATGTTTTCTAATTTTTTTGAAAATTTTAAATATATAAAATTAGAAAAATACATTTCCCGACTATCGCCGACGGCGGCGGACAAGATGAATGGGCTAAGCCATAATGGGCTTGACCCAATATGGTTAGGACTTAGTCAATTTGACTAAGTCCTCCACTCTCCATTTTTTTGCCCTCTATGATGGAATTCAAAGACGATTTTTTTTTTGTGAAGTTTGAAAGGAAGCCGGGAGGATGATGGGGGACCATCCGGACGACACCAAGACGGGATGGGTCCAACCACACCAGGCTGCTCGCGCCGATGCTCGCCATCCGAGGTTCAAGTTCTCCCGTAAGTAATATTTCACTTTGCACCTTGTTTGATTGTATTTTCGTTTTCTTGAACCCACGGACCAGGCCGTTGTGTTTGGGCCTTGTCCTCGTTAAATTCTCAACTTTAATTGTAATTGTGACTAGAGGACGGACCATGTCTCACGACGGTTCCTCCTCTAGAAACGTCACTTGGAACCTATCCTCCCTATATAAGGGAGTGTCGCGAGTAGGCTTTTGATGAATTGAAAATTGTGTCTTCTTTTGTACCTTAGTGCTTAGAGAGATTTAGATAGAAGTTAGAGAGAGTAGTGGGATCGTGGTTGCCCCTCGCCCGCTCATGTTGAGACAACTCTGTGAGTCGCTGCCGTAATGACCTCGTTGAGATCACTCCAAGATCATTGTGCCGCCGTCGGGATGACCCACGCCTGTCCTGATAGATTTCTTGACGATCCAAGATTCGCAGTTTCTGGGAGTCGTCCTCGTCATCATCCCCGCGTTGAGATCACTCTGAGGATGCGTCGACGTCTTCCCCCCTCGTCATTGACAACTCCATTGCTTGGAGTTGCCCATTCTTGTCGACAAGAAGGTTCAAGATTCAAGATTGGCTCACCGTTGTTGGAGTTCTTGCCACCCCGGAGCGCCTGGCCTTGCTCCACCGGTACTCACCTCAACGTGCACCCGCAACAGCACCCTGCTCTATCTGAGCCCGAGCCGGCATCCTGCGCTATCTCGCCCTCACACCGGCCACCAGCGCAGCCCGCGTCAGCGGCCCTGCCTGTGCGCGTCACCGTGCACCGGCGGCCCTCGCCTCCGCCTGCCGACGCGCGCCTGCGCTCTTCCTCCCTCGCACCCCATTCGACCTCTGCGCTTGCGACTCGCCCACGTGCTACCGCGTGCTGAAGCACATCTCTGTCGACTGCCGCGCACCCGGGTTCTTTCCCAACGCGCCCGTCCACGCACGCCTACCTAGGCACCGCCCTGCCTCCGCGCCTGCGATCCGCCTACGTGCTACTACACGCCGTGGTCAACCTCTGACACGCGCAACCTCTCGCCGGTGATCGTGATCTTCCGTGTGCCACATCATCACCACAGAATTCAATCGAACCTGATTTCCTGCCAACGGACTCGCGACACTCAGGTATCTTCTCGCCCCCAAACCCATTACTTTTCAGTATTATTGCTCATTGCAGTATAGTCATCCCCCATCGATTCCTCTGCCAAGGACGATGACGATAATTGAAATAGGATAGCCACTTGTCGAGATTCAGGGATTCCTTGAGGTAGAGGGCTATTCGTTGATTCTTAGACTTGGAACAACCAAGGGTCGTCAAACGTACACCGTAGTTACCTTAATTAGTCTTCAGGGTCATTGGGAGTGTAATCTGATTAACCTTGCTCTTGGTGGAATTCATTGATTATTCACCCGAGTCGAGGAGCATCGTATATTGCTCATTGGAGTTACTCTTTATTTCCATATCATCTAAATATTCGTAAACCATTCATCATTTTGTACTGTATGTAATACGAATCGTCGAATCTGGTGAAATCGTATTACATCAGAAGGATTATCTAGAGAGAGAATGGAATGGATTTTAGAGAGATAAATAAATGTTTTTAGAGAGCGAAAATGACTGAAATGAAGAGATATAGAGAGAAAATGAAGAGAGTGTAGAAGAAGTTTGAGATGGAATTTGAAGGTGAAAATGAAGGATAATTTTTATGAAATTTCGAGATTATTAACTAGGGATATGTATGAAGATCTATATAGAGAATGAAATAATTCTAGAGAGAGAAAGAAGGGGAATTTAATGTTTAGAGTGAGAAAATGATGGATTTTAAGGGTAAATGGATGGATGATGATGTAAAAATGGAAACCTAGGTTCCTAAAACCTCAATGCAAGCTTGTTGAGCCCTCAATGCTTCCTCGCAAGTATGGATCCTTATATATTATAGGGATCAGGCATTTTTTAATGCAAACAAGAGATGAGATTGCATGAAAACTTCAACAAACTTACATTGAGCAGGTTGAACAACCTAGATCCTGGAATGTGCTTTGTCCTGCTGTCCAGCCACTTGCTAGAGCATGTCCAGAATGAGGGAAAATGAGGGAGAAATGAGTATTTATAGATTGGATGAATTACTAAAATACCCTTTTGGGTATTTTGTATTTTCTTTTCTTGCCATTTTTGCCTCTTTTTCTCCATGGGTTGAGAGTTTCCCCTTGTAATCTTCAACTTCTTTCTTTGGAAGTATTTTGAGAGCCCAATGGAAAGGTCAGGTAGTGGCCCATCTTCCTCTGATTTCTCATTTGAAGGCCCTAAACACGCTTATTCTCCTTTCAAGCCCCCTTTTGAGAATCACTAAACTCTAAAAAATTCTCCAACTCTTGAAGAATTGTATCCTCTTATTCTTGTGAATTTCTGCACTTGTGAAACTATAGAACACTCATCAGTACTAAAACTTCTTGACTTCAAAGAAGTTAAGGAGTTTAGTCAAAAATTACCATAATGTGCAAAAATTAGAAGTTATAGCTTACGCATAAATATTTAGTTGATTCAAATAATAACATGATAAATTCTGAATTGATAATACTATAATCATTTAAAATGTATCTAAATATCCATTAAGTTATCATATTATCAGCTATGAAGCGACATGCTCGTAGTGCTGGGCCTTTCTCAATTGCTCGTAAAATTAACGACAATGCCTATGTCGTGAGTAACCCACCTAATTAGGGGATATGTCCGACTTTCAATGTCAGTGATTTAGTCCGATACCAACCCATGCCACC
Organism: Wolffia australiana; assembly: GCF_029677425.1. NCBI lineage: Eukaryota > Viridiplantae > Streptophyta > Magnoliopsida > Alismatales > Araceae > Wolffia > Wolffia australiana. The sequence goes on along the minus strand of NC_135835.1, from coordinate 20,038,406 downwards.
AATCATTGAGCCACAAACCCAATTGAGACTTGATAGTCATGAGAGTGAGTGCAACCATGTTCCACTTCCTATCCCTACTCTTGTACATCTAGAACAAATAGAAACGGTACTGCAGGAGGTAATTCACGCTGTAGGGGAATGACTAGACGACACTTTCTTGTGCATTGGCAGGGACTACCTTCATCGGATGACACATGGATTACCGAAGATGACATTCGACAACTTTGTCCAGACCTAATCCGGCCCATCGAAGACATCGTCGCTCTCAACTCATCAGAGTCAAGTTCTTCCCACCTCGGAAGGATGATGGGGGACCATCGTGACGACATCAACACAGGATGAGTTCAACTGCGTCGAGCTGCTTGAGCTGATGTTCGAGATTCCAGCTTCAACATCCACACTACATACCAACGTCTGCACTGTGAAACCTTGCGTGGGTGGCCCTACATCGTGCTCTCGTGCACCGTGCGCTCCACACCCACACTACACACCAACGTCTGACGCTCATCAACGCCGCCCGCCCTGCTGCCTTCCCCTCGCCGCGCAACCTTGGTGCCATAGCGATCGTCACAACCCCTGTCGCCACCACGCCACTACGGATAATCCTCAATCGTCCTCATCTACGCCAGGTACTACTCGTCTCTCCTTCCTCGCTCAGTATCATTACCTATTGCAGTGCTGTCATCCCCTATCTGTTTCTCTGTCACATCAAAATATCTACACATATGATAGCCACCTTGTCGAGTGTTAGGATATTCTTGCGGTAAAAGACTAATCACGTGGTTATGGAAGTTGTGAACACCATTAAGTTGACAAGCTCCTTGCGTCCTAGATATCTAGTTAGTTTAACGGATCATTGAGAGTCTGATCGTGATAATTCTCTTCTCGGAACATGAGTGGATCTCTCTCCTGATTTATCCGTTGCCTTACTCCTTTGTCAAGAGTTATTTTCCACTCGCATTCATATTGTTTTGGAGTATTTTGTTCTAATTCCTTGTGTTGTAATACATGCCATCGATCCCGGCTCCTACGTATTACATCAAAATTCTTGTAAAGTTGAAGATTATACTAATAAAATAATTGTAAATGACTTTAAAATGTTTCTGATTGCATGATTTGATTATGATTTATTAGTAATCATCTAAGATCTCAAGGTTCAAGTTGACTTATCTCCCAACACTTTACACATGGAGACTTATCATGCATGAAAAGTTTGAATATATTGAAACACTTATAAAAAATAATACACATACCAGTTTTAAACATTTTCTATTATATGATACAATGTCTTTTTATAAAATAATGAAATCCAGATATCTGCACCGGAGATCCAAATATCCGCATCCCAAATCAGAATATTGATTGCTGGTACAGATACAGAAACCAATATCTGGTGCCATCATCTCCCCTTAAACTTTATATCATCCAAATATCCAATATATGTCTTGATTGTCTTGATTTTTCCAGATATCAGATATTTGATTGTCTGATATCAGATGTTGGGATGGATATTGAAAGGGTGAACCCAATCTTTATATTTAACATATTTCTCCTCATACAATCCACTCCTCAGCTTCCTCCCTCGTCACTTCTCCCACAGATTTCTCTCCAGGAACCATTAAATCAGACCAATCTACATGAGCTTTTCTCAGACAAAGTCATCAATATTGATATATCTCTTAACCCAAATTCATCGAACTAAGTTCATTATTTTCGTATCTTAGTTAAGTTTTTAATCTCTTGCTGAATCCTATCACTATTATTAGTCAATCATTAGCTAAATGAGCCTCAATTTCTCAACCGAAAGCATCTACTCTTATTTCAGAATTTATTAACATAGATCTAAAAAAATAGATGTAAAATATACTATGAATTAATGGTCTAATCGGCAAAAGATTTCAGAAGTTGGTAAATGTCTCCTTCTAGTAGCTGACTCTGGAGGGACACTTGCACTAGTCTAGTCTTGGGATGGACAAACTCCCTCGAAGTCCAGTGAATCAATCCATCCCTTCTACTGGATATGGGGAAAATCTCGCACACTCCCTGGAAAGTTTTTCAGGTTTCAGCCAAGTTTAGCCACAGTCAAAAACCGTTAACGGTTAGGACAGCGGATGACTTTTAATGCGTACTTAATTGGATGGCTACTTATGATTATTTTTTACGGCGGATCTTCAATGGAGATCAACTACTCCGTTTCCTCATAAGAAGACTTGTGGTGTATGCCTTCGCTTGCAGAACGAGTTGAACGCAGAAAGGAAGCAACATGTGGGCAGTGGAAGAACGTCCATGGTGGGAGACTGGGAGGAAGCTCAATGAGGGAGGCAATGGGGACGTGCGCTTCTTACAAGGACTGACTTTTGCGGCAGCAGCGGCTGTATCCGTCCTCTTACCATCGGTCCCTGTCGCTGTCTTTGACTCCGTCGGAGAAATTGCCGCTGCCGTCCTCCGCAAAGTCTTGACTAAAATCTTTGCAGACGCTATCCTCAGAACAGGACCCTGGTTGGTGATCTTCTCCGTAACATCTGCGCAGTATCTCGAGTACGAGTTCCTCCCTGTTTATCAGTTTTTCAAGGCGATTGGCACCATCCTTTTAGCCAACGACGGGTATATTGGCACCTTGGGTAGAATAATTGGATTGTACTGTTCGGTCTTGATCGACGACGGCATGGTTCTCTTCGTCATTCGAGCTCTTTTCTTCACCTATGGAATCTTTTGCTCGTCCTCCTCCCTTGGACTGATCGATGTCCTCCTCCTGTCTTACAGTTTGTACAAGTCGAACCACCAGCCTGGTGATATCCCTGAACCTTATGCCCTGAAAGTTATCTTCTCTCTTCTCAGTTAGCTCATCTCTCTGTCTCTCAATCTCTCTCTATCATCCATGTATGATAAATCCATCAATTCAACAGTTTGTTGGTTCACGTCGCCGATGTGCGACTTAAATCGTGGAGTAAATTCTGCGATCTGACAAATTCATAAACGACAGCTCTCATTGCGCCGCATTTATGAACCGAAATTTTAGGCCACCGCCCAGAAAATGGCCACGTCGCTGGTAAATATTTCAATACTAGCAAATTAGCTCAGTCAGTTCCTCAAACGATTGGCTTTTCCTGGTCTCCGCATGAGACCGGTACGTCCTCTTTTTCAAGGCGTTCTTCTGCTTTGGCCAAAACTAAGGCTAGGCGTCTGAAGCTTCAAGCGTGCGACCATGGGGGAAAATCTCAAGCAATTCCGGAGACGCACTTGTTTCATTTTCTCTGCATGCTTGAATTGAAAAACCCATCACGAGAGTTGGTGAGATTTGCTTTAAGAAAGCTCTGGGTGAAACAGCGTGGCTTCGTTGTCCACGCAAACAGTGTGAACGAGCTATTTGCGGCGGTACTGCCACTGTGCCTTGACCTTCAATCTTGTCTGCAAACTCTTTTTAACGACACTATTTTTCTAAATATGCTCTCAGACAATTCAGAACCTTCAGGAAAAATAAAATCCTTGCGCTGACATTTAATTAGTTCACAAAAGCCTTTATGTTGTTCTTAAAGGTGAGTGAAATAATAATTTCACTGCATAAAATATCTTGATTACATAGAATCCCAACGGAGGGTGGGACCGCGTGAGTGAGCCAATATTTTTAGATGGTTGCTTCCTTTTATGGATTATATTTGATCATAGCTCATTAGACTCACAGTTCCAGATTGGCAGTGTCCTTCATGATCGATCAGAAAACCATTTTGTGTGTCATAGTTGGACGAATCAAACTTATAGTTTCACCCTTACTGATTGTTTAACGAAGATATTTGATACGAATATTGATCCTCTCCATCTGGAGGTTTAAGACGTGTTTTCACTAACCACTACTACATATTTGATAAGAATAATCATACTCTATTCATATCGACTAACACTTTCCAAACCAGAATTGGTCGATGCACGTGCTCCTAATAAGGCAAGTGTCTAAGTTTTCTTCGGGAGAAACCATGCTTAAAATGTGATCGATATCTCAGACACTTCAGTGGACATCTTCTTAGTTTGAATGATACATGGATAACCTAAATTGAACGCAAGTATTATTGATAATGGACTAGAAAGGATTTAACTTGGGTGTGATAACACACTATTGATTGAATTAACATCACAATTTTTACATATTTACTTGCATTAAAATAATAATATACGGATGTTATTTTGCTTATGATTGAAACTATTTTAAAGTCATATTTGGATTTCTATATTTATGTTTTTTATGAACTTTTATGGCTCATATTCATGACAAACACAATTGTGTACGTTTTTATATTATCTGGATGGGGAAGTCATTGGTAAAAGGTTTTTATAAGCATCATGATTCCACACACCATAATGTCCTACTCATGGTACTAACTGTTCTCTATTCAAATATACACAACTACACGGCAAAAATTAAAAATAAGGATTAAAATTTCAATAAATACAATAAAAATGAGGATAACTGGATACACCGTAGAATTCACATTGTAAAATCATGTTTAAAGCAACAAACACGTCAAGACACGTGCATATCTTAATTAACTGACATCAAACCAGTCTCAAAATGTGCAGAATATTTTGAAATTCTAAGGAAAAATTCTGAAAATGGGACGTGGGCAATTGGTGATGTAGATCAAGGGAAGAGAGAGATATAATCATACAGCTTGGATTCATCCAACTTGAAAGATAGATATCTGAACATCCAAAACGATATTTGTTTTTAAATTGTGAGGGTATATTCTTAAATCTCTCCAACATCCATCCATACCCTTGGATCTATAAATAACCTTCATATTAATGAAAAAAATATAAATTACGTGCTCTGACATTTTGGCCAAGTTTCTTTCTGATTAAATTATATATAAAAGGAGGAGTTCATCGTGAAGTATTCAATTTCCTGATCCTGGAAGCAGATAAGGGATGTGATGGAGGCATATTGCAGTGTTAATGTCATTGTATTTTTTAATTTGCCTACAATTAAATAAATTTGATAAATTATATAAACTTACACAAGTGTATAGCGTGTGTAAGGTCGTCTCCACAGGCACTGGCCTTTAGGAATGTATTCAATAATTGAGTGATTTAATAAAATATAGTAATAATACTAAAGATAATAAGGATAAGAAGAGATAAGTAGTAAGTATAGGGAATATTAGTTTAATAAGATAATTTGAGAATATAGAATATCAAATATCATATGTATATATATTATAAGTACTACGAATAATAAAAATTAAGAGATTACTTATTATAGTTAAAGATGATTGACAGTGATATAACAAGTTAAGAATTATAGAGCAATTAATAAGACTAAGTAGTTTAATAGGAGTAAAGAATAAGAAGTAGAAAAGTGATGCAGGATGACTAGGGGATGACGAGACTGGATCCTAGGACGACTAGGGGTGATGGGATAAAACAGACCACAAATCACACGGTCGAGTTCGAAAATTAAGTCCGGTGAAAATACTGATGGTGCAGCCCCTTTTCTCGTCGAGGGCGCGAGTACTGTCTTACAACCACCGTGGTGATGCAAAGCACCAAAATCAATATCTTCAAACGGGCGATTATCTTAGAGGACTCAAAATCCAAATCTAATCTGATGGTGGCGGATGAACACTCGAAGAATATTGGATGAAGAACATGGCACCAAAGAGTGTAGGAGTACCTCGGCACTTAATAGTGCGTGAAGAGGTTGCGGGGAATTCTTGACGCGTCGTTGGCGGGACGATTGACGTACGCTTTGATAGGGTATCGCAAATGATTGACGTGCCCTTTGACACCAAAATGGTATGCGCGGCGACCAGTGGCTGCGAGGGCAGCCAGGGACTCTACAGGCATAGGCGGATAGGGCGCGGCTGGCACGGGCAGCCAAGCGCGCGGCAGGCGTGGATGGCCATGCAGCCGGGCGCGTAGCAGGTGCAGGCGGCCAGGTGCGCGGCGGGCGTGGGCGACTGGGCGCGCAGCAAGCGGGGGCAGCTGGGTGCTCGATGGGCGCCGGCAGCTGGACGAGCGGCGGGCGTGGACGAGTGCCTACGCGGGGTGAGCGCTTGTGCGGGCTGGCGACTAGGGCACAGGGCAGCCAGGATGCAGGGCAATGGCCAAGGAACAGGAAGCGGGCGGCCGGGGTGCAGGGTGGTGGCCAAGGGCACAGCACGCGGCAATCAGCGGTGGTGATGATCGGCAGTGGCTACGACCCGAACAGGATGGGGAAGATAGGGCGAGCCTTCCAAGGAGAGAAAAACTCAACTCCTGAAATAAACTCGCTAAGTGTTCTTTTGCAACATTGGTCTACATATAGGCATTGGAGGAAAGAGAAAATAAGAAATAAAATAACCATCAAGGACGAGGCGACGTGTTGACTCATCACATAATGAATGGTTCTGCAGTTGTCGTTGGCGACGTGTCATGACGCTGGATATGTCCTGCGTAAGTGGAGGCGCGTCCGTCGTTGGTGTGTTGATGTGGTCGTCATCATGGTGGTTCTTCAGTTGACGTTGATGACGGGTTAGGATGTGAAGCATCTTGGATGACGGTGCCGGCGTGTCTGAAGATGGTGCATTGATGTTGTCACCACCAAGAAGCTAGTTAGGTATATATATATTTATATATTAAGAGAGAACAAGTGGGGTTAGAGAAGTATTGATATACATATATATTAAGAATGTATTTAAGGCGAGAGTATTCAGTAATTATCGAAATATAATATGCTAAGGGAAGGCCCATATTATGCCTATAAGGAGGGGGGGGGTGTCCATCGTAAGAAAGAACACCATGAGAAGAAGAAGAGATAAAAAAAAAGAGAAGAAAAATATAGTCAAATTGTAGCCCCTTGGAGTTTCTGGTTTTTTTATGTTTTTTAGTTTAGTTTTAGAGATAATGAAAACTATGAAAATGCCCCTTGAGAAGAGAAATTAGGGCATTTTCATCGTGTCTCTGCCAGCGCACCGCCGGCGTCGCCATCTCTGCTGCCGCCATCACCAGTGCCGCCGTCGATGCCCGCAGGTTTGCCACGCCGCTGCCAGATGCGTCCAAGCAGCTAGCCGCAGGTGTAGCCACGGCCGACCGTAGTGGCCTCACCTGCACGTAGCGACTGCAGCTGACCACATGGTGATGGAGGACCATCCCGTTGAGCATGCCTCGACTTGTCATCAGCCTCGTCGTGGAGCCCGAGCCAACGCGAGGTTCCTCTTTGCATCACCAGCTTTATTTTGTCACCTGTGAACGGTAGGGAGGCCCCCTCCTGCGTGTGTACGGGCCTCCCCAATGAGATTGCAGAATTTTATGACTTTTGTTTACTCTTTTGTGGGGGCGGGGAGGGGGGGGGGGGAGGGGAGAGAAGCCATGCTTGGCTTCTTCCCTCTTAAAATATCCTTGGGGAGGGGGGGGGGAGGAGAGCCCACTAAGCCCTCTCCCCTAAAGGAGCCCATTAGCGCACTTTAGACCCCCCCCCTCTTCTTTCACTGTAAAGGGAAGGGGGAGGGCGTCATTTTGAATCGGACTTGGTTTTTTTGAAAAGAAAGAAAAGAATGTTATGTTTATCGTTCTGAGTTACCCTGCCGTAAGAACTTAGGGTTCCTTCTTCTCTCCATGCCAAGGGCGTCCTTGACCTTCACCCTCCGACGTTTGTGAAGTGGGCAGATCGACCATTTACGTGGTGCAGTTGTGAGAGGATTCGCCGTCGCCGAGATCCCTTAAGCTGTCGAGCATCAGTAGTGGGTTGCATCGACGATTGTCTTCGTGGGTCTCTCTGGCATCAACGACCCACCCTTTTCACTTTCGCTCGCCGAGCTTCTTTTCGACCTTCTGATGCTGAAGCCCACGTCCGTGCGGATTGACTTCGCGGGGAGATCCCGACGACCTTTGTTGTGACGAACGGTGGGTGCAGACCGACCCTTCTAATAGAGACGCAGCCTGCTTGCTCTTCGGTCAACCCCAGCCCGTTAAGGCGACGCTCCTCTGCTGCAAGTTCCGCCTGCGCCAATTCTACATGTTGTTCATCCTCTCTACTACGATGCTGGGTCAATCTCCTACACACGTGCGAACGCAATGCTATAGCATTCACTGTCCTGGCTCCCTTGGCCAATGACACTATCAGTTGATCCTGCCATGCTACATTCTAAGGGCGAAACGGCTGGGCTTCAGGTGTTGTCGGGAGGGGTCCCTTTGACCATTGAATGTCGACCCGACCGACGACGACCCTCCCTAGCCCTGCCTGTGGCCGTGTTCTATTGCTGGAAGGCCATTAGTATACATCCTATGATTCCCCTAGTGCTAGGTCGACTCCGCTCGGTATCACGACCACGAGACTCCAAGACGACAGTTCTTCCTCCTCCCACCGGTCGGCGTGCTCCTTCGTTTGAGGGCAGGACCATCGTCCTTTCCACATGTTGCTTCCATCCTCTTCCAATATTATTACTTCCTTCAGTGCTGATCTTCGACTGCTCCCTGTCTCAAGAGATCCTTTGATAGCAACATAGGGCTAGCCACCATCTCGTGTTGGATACTTCATGACGGTGTTAGTGCAGTTGGTTCATGAGGACGGTACGAACGCTCCTAGATGGTAGCTTGTCCCTCACTTTGTCGGTCTTCGAGCTGAGCTCTTGAATCATTGGGAGCTTGGACACAGCTCGACACCTTCCAATGTCGTCACCTGATCCACGCCCGGATCAATCGGTTGCCTCAATTTCTCATTGAATTTCGGGTATACGTCGCATGCATCTTAGTCCATTGTTACCCCACCCAATGTGATCAATCCCTGTGGTGAGACCTGACAATTGGGTCTGTTTGTGTTACATCACACGGGCCACAGCCGACAGCAGCAGTCACAGCCAGCCGCAGCAGTTGTAGCCGATCGGAGCAGCCCTAGCCGTCCGTAGCGGTCACAGTTGTCTGCAGTGGTCACAGCCGTCTGTAGAGACCGCAGCTGTCTACAGTGGTGCATTGTCATAGCCGCCAGAACGGCCATAACCGCTAGCCCGGCTGCCACCAGCAGCAACTGCAGGAGCCCCTGTAGCTACAGCCACAACTGCCGCCGCATAACCGTGCAATTGCGCAGCCGCACGCACAATTGTGCAGCCGCAGCCCCAGCCGTGCAACCACGCAGCCCCAATCGTGCAGCCGCGCAGCTGCGTAGCAGTCGTAGTCGCAATTGCCGCCGCCACTGCATAGCCGTAGCCGCAATCACAGCCACAACTGCCTGCCTTGGTTGCAACTACCGCCACATCATGTCGCCGTGTCCAGCATTGCGCTGGCCACCATGCCTAGCGACGCCATCGCCCCAACCGGCACTCATCGTTGTCTTCGCCACCGCACTTGCCTCCGAGCCGGGCACCCCCCCTACCTGCATTGTCATCGACCTCGCCACCGCACTTGCCTCCGAGCCGGGCACCCCCCCTACCTGCGTTGTCATCGACCTCGCCACCGTGCTCGCCTCTAGGCCCATCGCCGCACCAACCTGTGCTGTCGTCCTCGTCACCGTCCTGGCATTCGAGCCCGTAGCCGTGCCTACTTAGGCTGCCATCATCCTCGTGCTCGCGCTCGCCTCTGAGCCCATTGCGCGCCTACCTGCATTGCCATTCTTGTTGCCGCGCTTGCCTCTAAGCCCGTGGTAGTGCCTACTAGCGCCACCAAGCCCACCTGCGCTGTTGCGCCCACCTTCGCTGCCGCGCCTACAAGTACCGCTGCACCTACCTGCGTTGGCGTGCTTATCTGTGCCACCGTGCCTACCTGCACCGTCGCGTCTACACACGCCTCACGCGCGCCCAGTGTTCTCTAGAGTAGTTCCCGAGGGAGCGATTGTTGGATGACCCACCACCGCTAGTCACTGCCACGAAGTACATGCCACCGCAGGATGAACAGCCGCCGCTGTTGTCGCCGATGCCCACCTCTGTTTTCATTAGCTAGCTCTAGAACCGTCATCAACATCGTAGCAACACCAGACATCCCATTGCTGAAGTCTGATAGTACCGTGTTGCAGCAGCCCTATGCCGTTGTGCCTTTGTGTCGTCCTATGCTCGCCGCTACGGCCTCCTACAATAGCTTCAAGGGAGATGTCTGCCAGATGACATGCCGCCGCTAGTTCACCGCCGTGAAGTACATGCCACCATAGGTATAACTGTCGCCGCTCTACACTGCCGATGCCTGTCTTTGTTGCCTATACCAAGCCGTAGCTGAGGCTCACCCCATCATGGTTACCAACACAGTTGCCCCGCGCTGCCGCTTACAGATTTGTTGTCCTTCTCTTGTGGTGTAACATGAGCCGTTAGATCTCAGTGCGTCGTGTTACATCACTCTTGCTCTCGCCGGTGTAGCAGCCGCTTTGCGGCCCTTGCCCGTTCATGCCCTATGTTGCTGACGCCATCGCCCGCGTTGACCATGACCTTCGTTGACAAACCCTATCGCTGCCTCCACCATAATGTTTCGTTGATACGAATCATCTATTGATTTGTGTCGCATCGTTGCCACATCTTTCTCATCCTGGCCTCTCTCTCCTGATACAAGGTCCTGTGCCGCGTCATTGCTGCCAGATGAGCTAAGTCGTGTTCGCCAATGACACGCCTCCGCCAACCTGCCTGCACTGGCCATCACGTGGACGAAGACCCTGACAACGAATGATACCACCGATGAGCTACGTCATTCCCCTTACTCGTCAGTTATATTAAGTCTTTCAGTATATTTTCTAGTGCACTCTACCACGCTCGGGTTAGCTTAGGTGAGAGATTATATCTTGAAAACTATGGCTTGAGTGAATTCCCAGATACGGATCGAGCACGTCCATTACGAGCAAGTGTCCATGGAATTATTTCATTCAATGTCATAGTCAGCGTCGTCACTCCGACAAGGGTCAGGAGGTCACTGTCATCATCACTAGTTGCCCATCCCAGAGATCCAAACTCGGCAAATCCCCACAAGTCGGGGCCTGCACGTACATCTACCTAGGATTCATCGCATCACGTAGTTTGATATCCTTAGGATGTATATGTCGGACGGCATCATTGATGACTTCCAACATCATCTTTGTATCAGAGCATCATCTCAATACCCATTCGAACGATGTCACCGATGACATTCGACATCATGTTTGATGAAATCACAGAAACAATTATTGGATAAATGGATTGAATCAAGGATTAACAAATAGGAGTCGAGATGATGACAAAATCCTACTGAATTTCAACATAAGTGAAAAAAATACACTGATCCGACCTGATTTAAAGACGAGAGTGGCGGCGCCAATCGCAGCCACCTAGCTTCGGTTTGAGTGCTTCCCCTTGCCGGCCATAAGCGGGCTTGAGTGCCCTGCGTGTTCGCCTGCTGTGGCTGGTTTGGGCGCTGGTGCATCTGGTCGGCTCCTTAGCCGGCCCAAAAACTTTTTTATTTCTTTGCTAGTCTTCTTCTTCACTATATTTATATATATATATATATATTCATGTTATTTATTTTATTCTTTCTTTATTATTATTTCTTTCTTCAACTTCTACATTGACTTCACCCCTACAAAGCATAGATAACATACTAAACCGAAAATTAGAAATCCAAATTCTTGAGTATGTAGAACATGCATAAAATGACATAAAAATGTATTATTTTATTATTTGTTCTATTTAAGGCATGAAATGCAATAATATTGTGAAATTGAAGATAATACACATGAAATGTACCCAAAATAACCTTAAGATGTGTACGTATACATGCCATAGTTAGGGTCTATCAGGATGCAATGTGAGTTCTTTGGATCTACATTGTCATCCTCATCATATTTTCAATACGCCTTTAATTTAGATAACCCTTCTCCATCTAAAAAACTATCTTAAGCTCATTATCCATGACCAAAATTATTCAATCACGCAATTTATTTTTCACATAGAATTCACATACTAATCACCCTTGAAATTGAGTTTGTGGGGAACAATAGCATGAAACAGTACATGAGTTCCCATAGTTCCTATTTGGGACTTATATTTATAATCCAAAATCAGGGAGGGCTTGTGTCCTGCATACCACCTCATTTTTAAGGAGGGGCGCATATTCTTTGTATTATTTATTTCCCTGTCATTTTATACTTATTTCTTTGGTTATTTATTTTGATCAACATTTATATTTTGACTTCCAAAATCTATCGTAAAATATGTTCTGAAATCACAAAAGTAAGTATATCATAAGACTAATCTAACCATCCTTCGGGAATTTGAAAATAATATGGTAATAATTATTATTTAAGTGATTGCTACCTATTTTATCATATTAATCGTGTGAGTAAAAATATGACTTTATGAGTAATATGATCCAGATTTATGAGTAATATGATCATGATTTACTATGACAACATGTAAATTCAATAAACATTTATTCTTCAAAAACCATAACTATATAATTTAAAACTTATATATTACGTTTGTATCATTTATTGAACATTTTTTCAATACATATTACTTCTCCCTATGTTTTTACATCAATTTTATTTCAATTTACCATCCTAAGGCACTTGCATTCATATACAGAGCAGTATATCATCATCTTAAGATCATCTATTGCCACTATCCTTGAAATGAAATGAGGAATATGTCACAGAGTAACATGATTTATTAGGGTTAAACCTAGAGCATAACTCAATTTATTCTATAAAAATATCTAGGCCACCAATGCCTTAAACAAGTAGTTCAGAACACATCATTGTATTCCTCTTACAAGTTAAATTATAGAAAAATATAGACCTGGAAATACAATGGCGATTAATATTATATAATCCTCCAATCCATATAGTTGGATTATAGAACTGATGATGGGAAGGCAGATAAAAACATGATGCAAGCTTGACCCAACCCTTGTTGGCCTATAAGCATATAGAAGCTTTTGGAGTCATAAATTCCATTGAATCCTAGATTGATCTTGTAAGTTTCTTTTTCATATTTGAATTAACAACACTTTTAGGCTTATTAAAGGACAGTGAGAACATAATATTATTTTTGCTTCTCCTCAATCATCGAAGACACAAATAATATCCTTGATGAATCTCTCAACTCAGTCTCTCGCACTAAGCCTATAAACGTAGGAACAAAGTTCAAAGTCTAATTTTTATAGTATTTGGTGCCTCTAGTTATTGATTGCAGGGATGAATAGATGGAGGGTAGAAATAAAAATCTGTACTCAAAATTTCAGGCCAATTGACCTTTTGTGTTGTTAAATATCAAGGTTTGAATTCAAAGCAGTCATGCCTTTGATTTCATGTAATTATTATCTCTCCACATTAGCATCACATATGCTTGCTTTTATTTTTTTGAATCATTTACTTCTCCAAATATTCATTTTCATTACTGGCTCAGATCTCTATTAGCATTATAAAATAAAAGGATTTTTTAGATTCACCATAAGTTCCGCTTTTGAATAACATTTATTGTGATTTTAATATTCATTTTTGTCATTGTGATCATAAGCGTACGCATTAAAAAAATAAATATTTTCAGTTAATGACTAAGCATTCTGGAATCTCAATTTTGAATTTTTTAGTGACTTTTTTTTGAAATGATTAGGTATGGTAATAATTGGCTAATAATTTTCATTGATTGTCATTGAATTGAATTAAATGGGAACATGTGATGGGCGAATAGTAAAACAAAAAAAATTAAAATTATTTTACATTAATACCTTATAGTTCATAAAAGAAATATTTATATAAATATAAATATAAATCATAATTTATAGTGACTTTTAATTTAGTTTTTTTACAGTATCATATCTTACAATTCAAAATTATGAAAATAAAATGTAGAAAATCATAATATTTATCATCGGATTTATACAAAATCAATAAGAAAATGAAATATGCATATAACATATGGTTTTAATTTATTTTAATGCAAAAACTTATAAAATTATCATCATTGTGGTATAATGATCAGTGTTCTTATCCTCTACATGGCACCAACTAATGAAGATATATATAGGTAGCAAGACATTTTCACGTTCCATATCTTGTTCCATGTTCATTAATAAAATATATTAATTATAATGTATGTGTGAGGCTTACAGTTACGTCCATTCAGATATATAATCTAACTTAATGAGTTATCAGGAGATCATAACATGTAGATTGCTAGTATTTAAGCATGTGTTATAAACATACTTTTTCAAAGGATACCCAAGAAGAACATCAAAATATGTAGGTAGAATAGTATTTTTTAGGCCTGCCCATGTGATGAGTAGGCCTATTGTGTACCCATTAACATAAACACACCACGGATAGATGATGAGTTTTTTAGCAAAAAAGAGCGCATTCAAATGATTCATATGAATTTATGGATGGTATTATACCAAAAAGGAATTAAATTGATTCACATCATGGTTGCATAAGTGGTCCTTAAGCCTAAGACATCAAAGATGCCATTTGGATATATCCTTGTACTTTGATTATGATCTATGAGTTCTCAATTTCTTGGATGATCAATTAGGGCTTGATTGTTGGCCATGATCAACTAGGAGCGTCAACTAGGATGAGGAACTATACATACATGGTAATTTATATACTAACCTCTAGGGGTAAATATGTCATTTTAGAACTCTGATTTGTCCAACAATATCTATAATATTTTCTTACTTAGTACAAGGCAAGGGTTGAATCAAGAAATAGTAAATTTAGATTAAAATTATTTTTTTGTATTGTTAACTATTTTAATGGGAGAAAAATCATTAAAATGAAATAAAACTATTCAAAGCTATGTTAAATAAATGAAATTTTATTTATTTTATATTTAATAGCTTCTGCTAGTTTATTATGATTCAAAGTTTTTTGCAATTTTACAGCAGAAAATAAATAAAAATAAATTGCATACCTTTGAGAGCCCCTCTCAGGAGAAATTTGGTAGTGGCTGCACAAGCTAGCACATAACTTGTGGGCCGCTGTTGTTGATGGAAATATATGTGTCCGGTAAGCCAATCACACATTCCACATCTCGTTCCATGTTCATTAATATAACATATTCATTATAGTGCACGTGTGATGCTTATAATGAAGTCCATGAATACATGATCAAACTTAGTGAATTATGATGAGATCGTAATACGGAGATCACTAGTCTTTAAGCATGTGGTCTAAACATTCCTATTCAAAGGATACGTGAGAAGGACATCAAAGTATCCGGCTAGAATAGCCCTATCTAGCCTCACTCATATGATGAGTATGGCCGATCCCCTAGCTATTAGTGTGGAGACACTAAGGGATAGATAGTGGGTGCTCTTTAGTGGAAAGAGTTCATTGGATTGATCTATACAAATCTCTAAATGGTATTATACCGTACTGTCAATCAGGTCAATTCACGTCACCATTGTGTAAGTGGTCCTTAGACCTGAGACAGCAAAGACTTCTTGTGGACAGACAGTTGTACTTTGACTATGGCCAACAAGTCTCTAATCATGGGATTCTAAAAGGTCTTAGTTCGGGTACATCAAGAAGTTCATGAAGACGATTGAGTGGTCAAGATGGGATCGTCCACCCTCGGTATAAGAGGTGACAGCTCAAGGATGACGATGCGACGAAGTCCTTGACCAAGGCAGTGAAATTTTGTAGAAGAGTTCTCCGATGATTTCTGAATGCATCAGTACTAACTCGGATGACCGATTAGGGTTTGATAGTTGACCATACTGTAAGTCGTCTAAGGAGCGTCAAGTGGATGAGGTATTATACATACACGGTAACCGATGATGAACAAGTTCCAAGAGTGATTCGATACACACTCCTTTGTATCTCTGAGAACACGAGGTGTAGCTTGGCATCCCACGCGTTGGAGACTCAACCTATCGATTGGGTTAAATTAATCTGACATTAATTAATCTATATGATGATATAATTAATTAATTTGGAAGGCCACAAAAGGTTATTGGGCCACTAGAGTCTTTAACTAGACTGTACATGGGCCTAGAGGGTCACACGCAAATGGTTTTTTGGACGTCGGAAGATATAATTAAGTTTTGGTGATTTTTATGAAAAATACCTACTTAGTATAAATTGGGGAAGGCCCTGAACAAGGTTCACCCAGGCCAAAATTTTTCAGGGCCTTTCCCCTTCTTCTCCACTAACCCCACACCCCTTCTCCATCCCCGATGCGACCAGGATGACATAATGATGATGACGGAGATTGAATAAGGCTCATCAATGAGAAGGGCGAGATTCGATGTGCCAAGGATCGTGTAACGTCTAGAGGCTGCACACTTGAGCAGCTTGACTCATCTCACTCTTGGATCCAAGAAATCATGGATTCGATCCGTGCAAAGGTACATTGTTTCATGGTTTTAATGATGCCGTTCTATTCCGTTCAAGGCTTCCGTTGTAGAATATTTTGTTTTACTCATCCATGTCAAGGCCTCTAGAACCCAATAGTTGTCACAAAATCAAACTCGCAAAGGCCAAATTTGTAGTTTATCAGCGCATCAGCATTGATCTTCATTACCGAGTCAAGCAGCCTTCGTCAAAGTAGCTTAAATCTTTGGGTATATTTGGATTAGAAGGAGAAGTAGTGGGGTCGGCCCTTGAGAGAGAATATTGTGTAGTCTATTGCCAAGAGACTTATTGAAGCAACTTCAGATGGTTGCATGGAAGTGCAGCTTAAATAATGGCCCTTGGCCTTATACTCTTTGTGGCAAAAAGGCACCATGCTTTGTTTCCCCCAATCATATCTCTAGACCTGTGGCTGGAGTGTCCCCTCTGTCAATATCCCTCAGCATTATGTACACGCCCGCAGTCGACCTCACAGTTGTACGCCATGCATCCGCGAAGCTGCAGCCTGGGTTGTGCGCCCAAGCTTGCTCAAATAAGTCACCATTGTTGTGGACAAGTGTTAACGTCAAATTAGATGAATAAAATTATGTGTTTATACTTATTTTTCACAACATATTTTTAGATTTGTACTAGTCTTAATTGCTTCTTAAGTATAAAACTTGAAATTAATGATTTATTTTTCTAAGCTCTATTTTTATATATTTTATTGATTTTTGAGACTAACCCCACTTAATTCTTTAGAGTCAAGTGAATTTCTCATATATTGTTGGAATTTTATTTGATAAACAGAACTTAAGTAAATATATTGATGAATTTGAGATATAAATGGGAGGAAAGTAGAAATCTAATAGATAATTACAGGACACTGATAAACCAGAATTTGGGTTAAATATGTCGTTTAAGGCTCTGATTTATGCAAAAATATTTATAATATTTTCCATAATTAGAAAAGGGTAATGGTAAAATCCTCAAGGAGCAAGTAATGAGAAAGTAAATTGTAATTCAAATATATTTTGAAATAACTTTCTTTGGTGATTTTATATATTTTTGGATTTTTAACTACTTTGTAAAGAGAAGATTAACTAAATGATAGAAAACTAGACAAAGCTATTTTAAATAAGTAAAATCAGTATTTATGTTTCTTATGATAACTTATAATAATTTATTATGATTTTTACGAATTTTTCTAGGGCAAGAAAAACATTAAAGATGCATAGAACCTTAGGCCGTATTTCCCGCGGTCAAATTACGTAAGAAATAAGTAGTGGACAAAAATCACTGTAACTTTTGCTACAGGAGGCATTTTTGAGTCCCGTTTGATGCGTTGGAAAGCTTAAAGCCTAAGCTATCCTCTGAAATATTTATCTAGATAAAATGGTGATAAAATTTAAATCAAAACTTCAGGATATCACACGAACCTTGTTGTCACATCCCCCAAGAGCCAAGTGGTGCTTTTTCTCCAAGAATATTGATCACCCTTGAACCCTCTCTCCCACACTATTGTAGAAGAATAGAAGAATAATGTATCAAATAAATTTGATGCACTAGGCCTCCAACAACAAGTTGGGAGCAGAAATCCAGGATGAGATACACAAAGAGGGGAGAAGAGAATAAATAGAAGTGACCTAACTCTCCCAGCCATTGAATTTAATTCCACGGGATTGGAAGGCTAGGGTTTCTTAATTTTCAGCCTGGACCCATGTCCCCTTCTCAGATTTAAAAATAGATCATTCAAATTCAAATTGTGGGTTAGTTCCACAATTCTTGCCTTTAGTTGACTTGGTCTTTAAGGAGGTTTGAATTAACTTCTAGAATGGGCTTCTTGTGTATTGGGCCTCCTCTCTTTATCTTTTTGATTCCTAATTTCCTCCCATTTGTATCTCAAATTCACCATTACATTAACCTAATTCCTGTCCATGAAATAAAACTCCAAGAAGATGTGAGAAATACACTTGGCTCTAAAGAGCCAAGTGGGATTAATCTGAAAAATCAATAAAATATATAAAAATAAAGCTTAGGAAAATAAATGATAAATTTCTCATTTTATCTTTAAATGGTTTATAATGCTAGTACAAATATAAGCATATGAGGTAGAAATTAAGTATAAAACCATTGTTTTACTTATATAATCTTACCCAATAAGAGGCCCAATACATAAGAAGCCCATTCTAGAAGTCCATTCAAACCTCTTTTAAATACTGGGTCAACTAAAGAAATAATTGAGGAACTAACCCACAATTTTAATTTGAAAGGTATATTTTCAAATCTAAGTAGGGCACGTGGGTCCAGGGTAGAAATCAAGAAATGTTATCCCTCCAGTCCCTTGGAATTAAATCCAATGCCTGGGATAGTTAGGGCACTTCTATTTATTCTCTTCTCCCCTCTCTTTGTATTTAATTTTGGATTTCTGTTCCCAACTTGTTGTTGGAGGCCTGCTGCATCATATGTCTTTGATCCATTCTTATTCCCCAATAGTGTGGAAGAGAGAGTTCAAGTGTGATCAAGATTCATGGAGAAAGAGCACCACTTTCCTCTTGGGGGAAGTGACAACAAGATTCGTGCGATCTCCTGAATATTTGGTTTGGATTTTCTCACCATTTTGTGTAGATAAACATTCCAAAGCATCCTAGACTTTAAGCTCTCTAACGCATCAAACATCACTTAAAAATTTCTAATGTAGCAAAAGTTATGCTGTTTTCAGTCTAATACTCATCTCGCGGAGGGCCACCGCCAACAAATTGCAGTCGAAAATTTTCTTCAATGTTAAATCTTATTTATTGCCCTAAAATATCTACAAAAATTACATTTTATTATTTTAAATTATGTAAAACAATAAAAAGTATTTCATTTATTTAAAATAGTTTTGACTAGTTTTCATTTATTCCATTGATTTTTGTATTTATAAACAAGAAAGATCCAGAAAAATATATGTCACCTAAAATAATAATTTTCTAACATCTTTCAAATGCAACTTACTATCTCATTACCTGCTCCTTGTTGATTTGACCCTTACCCTATTCTAAGTTAGAAAATTTTATAAATATTGTTGCATAACTCAGCGCCTTAAGACGACTTATATACCCGAATTTTGGTTTATCAACAAGTCATCCTTGTGGCAGGAATCTTGAGTCCATTGCTTTGCTCTCACAATGCATGTGTGCACCTATGGTTGATCTAAATAAGCACACAACGCTCCAATGCCTCTCCTAGATCTGACAGCCTCTATGAAGTATTCAGAGGTTGTGGTATTGACCATGACATCTCCCTACTCCACATGGGCACTGACCCTTTTTAGCCAATGCTTCACACAGAAAATGACATCGACTCCATGTAAGGCTTTGCCTAGAACCAGGACAGGTGTCATCACCCAAGGTTGTGTGTAGGGCGCATGTGTAGCATGCACATTCCCATCATCAGTTTTGACATGTCAATCATTACTAGCGCGAATTGGGAACTAGATGATGTGCAGCACAATGTTGTTCATCACTACCACCAAGAACATGCATAGCATTGACATTCGTGTGGGCTAGTAGCAAGATGTCGTGTCTGTGTGGAATACCTCTTGGAAGGCACCTAGATGTTGTCTTGTGAATGAAACATACTTTAAGTAGCTTATTCTGACCATATTTACTTGTCTGCTAGCATTAAATTAGTTATCAAGCTTAACATGATTAATTTTAGTTTTAGAATGATATTTTGAATTTTATGCATTCTTACATATTTTTAAGGATTTTCTGACATCGAATTCTAAAAAAAATAAGTCGGAATCCATTTTTTTCTGATATTTAATATATTAAATTCATAAAAATATGATTTTACCAAGTTGAAATACATATTCATTTGTAAATGTTGGGCCTTTATTTAATTTAATATGAATTTATACTATTTTAAAACCTGTTCACTTCTGTGAAATCACGTATTACAGTTTTGATTCATCGAACGACGACCAACCCTTGTTAGGGATAATAATTGGTGATAGCAGTCGTTAGCCTAAACCGTTATCCTAAACCGTTATGACATCACGATTAGCGATGACATAGTGTCATTTTAGGCTTAACTGTTTTCCTTTACTTTTTATAGCGCAGGGTCACATGGCCCAGTTAAAAAGGGATGTTTTTTTCCAATTAATACAACACGCGTTTTGAGGTTGAGGACTTAAAATAATGGCTTTAGTTTCTTTTCGAATGGTCAACAAATGTGGTTGCGCCCATGTGTCACATGACATCACGTGTACATGTGGCCCGTAGGTGTCATCCTATCATTGGACTTTAAAAGGGAAAACATTGATGTGGCGCACACTAATGCACTGCCACGTCAGCTGAGACATACTTATTAAATAAAATATTTAAATAATATACCATTATTCCTCTATTTTGTCTTTTTCCTAGGGTGACACATGGCACAACGAGAGCTATCGATCGCAGATAATGAAGAAAAATCTGAGCCAATCATCTCATTAAATTCCAGGATAAAACTAAACCCTAATAGAATGACATGACGACACTGACAAGGATGAGGAGAGAGAAATATTTTTATAAAATCAATGGCTAGGAATCATCCAACTTCCAAGGTTGATATCTGATGATCCAGAACTTTGATTGAGCAGAAGTTTTAATGGTAGCTTCATCTTTATGTCCTCTATCCGTACATTTAGTTGGATCTATAATAGAGGTCCCAATCTTTGTCTAAAAAATATTTAAGATCACCTCCTCCTAGAAATTCAGAATGAAAGAAAGTGAAGTTTTGAAGATGCCTTTATCAAGGGTATCTTGGTGTCTCTAAAGGTTGGAGAGGGTCAACAAAAAAGTGGGGACATAAAGATGAAGCTCATCTACGATCAACATCCACCACTTACATCCATCATCAACAATCGACCTCATCCATTATCATCCCTATCTAGCATCCACTATCATCCACTTCGTGTGTCCCCTACATCATCAAGATCCCATAACATATCTCCATTCTTTTTGTTTAAGAAAACATACATCACTATTTCTTTCAATTTTAATCATTATTGTACCTTATTTTCACTACATCCATCACCACATCCCACATCATTATCTTAATCCCATCGCGTCTCCCCATCCCCCATAATTCTACTAAACTCTAATTTATCAAACCATAAAATAACTACATCTTATCATTAACTTTAATCTTGTCTTGCACCACTGTTCACATCTACCTTTACCCTCTAGTTCGAATTTATCAATAATGATCCACTACTAGTACTATAATGGTCCCATCTTCTTAAAATACTACTACCTCTATCATAATTACTATCTTCGCCCATTCACTACCTCGTATGCTATATATAATCCTTCTCACCTTCTCGAATTCACCCAATAGACAAAGCTCTTTCCCTAATATATGTTCCCTGTGTAAATGACCCTTACTCATCACTAACTAATTAAATTATTTTATGGCCAAAGGTTTATAAATATTATTCAACATGGTTTGATGTTTTGTAAATATTATTTTGTATGTCATCAATTGGAATGTTTATCTAGACAAAAAGATAAGAAAATAAAAATCAAACATACCAGAGATGGTACAAACCTTATTCTCACTTCTCCAAAGTGCCAAGTGGTTGATGAAACTCCAAATCTATTCCTCACACTCTTGTAGAAAAATAACATATCAAATAAAAGTTGATAAACTAGGATTTCAACAAGTTGGGACCAGAAGTCCAATATTGAATACAAAGAGAAGAAGATGAATTTAAATAGAAGTGCCTAACTCTCCCTCCAGGAGATTTAAGTTCAGGAGTTTGGGGGACTAATATTACTTGAGCTCTTGTCTAGATCCAAGTCCCTTCCTATAATTGAAAATAGACCTTTAAAACTCAAATTATAGGCTAGTTCCACAATTCCTGCCTTTAGTTGACTCAGTTCATAAAAGGGGCTTAAATGAGCTTCAAGAATGGAATTCTTGTGGATTGGGTCTCTTTTATGATTTGGCACACGTCTTCAGTTTCATTTCTCTCCCATTTTCATCCTAAATTTATTATTTTATCCACCTAAGTCTACTATTTCAAATTAAACTCCAAGGAGATATTAGAAATCCACTTGACTCTAAGAAGTCAAGTGGGCCTATTATAAAAAAATATTAAAATAAATACAAATGGAGCTTAGGAAAATGAATCAAAATTTTCTTAATTTATCCTTAAATGGTGAATTTATGCAAGTGCAAACCTAAACATAAGTTGTACAAGGGAAGTATCAAACCATATTTTAGTGATCTGATTTGATGTTATCAAATACCCTTTGACTTATTCATTTTTAATCCCATATCAATCACATATCTATAAATCATGCCTTCCACATCTTAGACACCAGCCGCCAAAGGACATAACTCAACGCTCTCTTATCTTCTAAATTAATGCTCAAGATGAGAAATAGAATCTAATTTTCTCTAGCACTGATGTTGTAAATAAGAGTGACCTTAGAATTCTCAACGAATGCTGGGCCTTAAATCTATCAATGTACTGGATACTCTCTCTCAATAGGTTGCTCCTTGGTCTGAGATACTGATGAACCCGAATTTTATGTAGTTCAGCTAAGTTGTTTCTGTGATTTGAATATCACAAAATAAAATTTTAAACCTCACTTATATAGAAATAAAGCAAGGGTCGATCCTCAGGGAGTCTAGGCACTGATATTAGGTGATTTCAATGGTAATGACGGCGAAGAATCTAGGATTCTAAGAAGGTGATTTTGGATGAGAAACGGAGAATTTTGGAAGTCGAGAGGATGGCAGATATTAGGGAACTCAGATTTCTAAATAATTAGGTGTATGATGGGGCGTATTTAAGGCTTTTGGAAAGGAAAATGATGATAAGAATTAGAACTGACAGTTAGAAATAAGATAAGATGATTCTTAAGGGAATTTCTGATCTAATGACAATCAAATTAAACAAAAAATCAGGTAGGAATGAGAGTACGAAATGGGAAGATTACAAGGAAAAATGCCCAATCCTACACACAAACCCCATTTGTCATGTCCTTCCTGGATCGTGTAATGTGAGGCTTGCTACGACGCTGATTCCATCCTTGAATAGTCCTCTAGGACGCTCCTGAGCATCCAACAATGCTGGAAGGGACCTTGATCTTCTTTGGGTCCTTCTTGTAGCTCACTGCGAAGAGGAGAAAAAACAAAAAAAAAGAAGCGACGGGAAACATTTGAGAATGAACCATTTTACTTAAGAGAAATGAAGTGGGGTTAGTTAAAAGGAATGAGCACACAAATATGTGTGAAATGATGCATGTAGGGATTAAACAATTAATTCCCATAAATTTGATAATTTATGTTGAGATATGCATAAATGCAGGTATTAACAATAAATTAGCATCTAAAAATAGCATTTTTAATGCATGTATGCAACACAAAATTCATGCTCATCAGATGCCTCCACTATATTTATTCCAAAAGTATTTGGAGATTAGCTAATTTTCTCCTCCTGATGATCACAAAACATTCAGTGGCTGCCAATGAAGTGAGGTTGTGAACATATGGTAAAAGCTGATACTTATAAATAAATATAACAGAATGACGGGTGGGTTGAAACAAATGTGAAGAGTAAGATAAATGATGAAAGATGAATTGTGAAAATAAGATTAGGGAGAATGTGATACATATAGAGTTTTCAAAGTTATGTCTTTGCGGAACAAGAAAAAGGGATTTTGCACTCTTTACTTGAAGAAACACCTACCCTTTTCTACTCAAGATTTAATTTAATGATGAAACTGCACACTCAAAATAGGATTGAATATTCATCAGATGTGGTGGAGGAGCTTCTATACTACTTTCACTCACTATTATCTCTCCTAACCATAACATTTTCTCTCATTTTTTTTTATTTTCAAACCTCCAACTGAGTCCACTAGTTGTCCTTACTATCTGGGAAGTCTCATACATGCTGACTCTGAAAAGCTCAAGATGCACTCAAAGAGTTTAACTTCTAAATTCATCTTTTGGGATAAAGTGTGGAACGAATTTTTTAGGATGGATTATTAGTTAGAGAAAAAACAATTCCCCCAACTTTTGAAAATATCACATGAATTTTACCCCTTGATAATAACATAACATTGTCTATAATTACATTCATTTTATTTAAAATTAAAATTGTAACCATTAAAATTATCATATTATGGACTAGATTATCTTAATATTTCTGAGTTTTACCATTATACAAATTTATGAACATTATGGGCATTTTAACAAACCATGCTTGACCATCGTGTCAATAATGTTATGTTACTGATGAATATTTTAAAGTTTCATAAGTGCATAAATTTGGATGAGGATCAATGGGCTTGAGCACCGCATGTGATTTGAGATCTCTTTATTTGGGCTTTTGGGCCCAATTGTCGTAACTTCAATTTTGGGCTCCAAAGGATCAGTTAGAGAAGTGTGGGCTACAACTTCCATTTCAATCTGGATCACCCAATTCAAATGAAGGAATTCCATAATTCAATTCAGCTAATGAGAAAAGAGAAACAAATATCAGGGGGAGAAAAGAGGAAAAAAAATAGATGGGTATTTTATATCATGAATAACATATAAATATTACCTTCTTCTCTCGCTTGACCTCATTCTTGACGTGCTCTAGACTGGCTAACCAGCAGGAAAATGCTCTCCAAGATACTGGTTGTTCAACCTGGTTGAAGTGTTCGTCCTTTGTTCATCCTTTTCTCGCATAGGAAAATTCTGATCCTGGTAAAACATAAGGATACAGTTTTAGTAAAAGGCATTGGTTTCAATACACACGTACCAATATTTTATGAGCCTAGATCTAACGTTTCATCATCATTCCCATCCATTTTCCCTAAATTTCCTTCGTTTTACTCCACTTTCTCTCTCTAGATGCTCATTTTCTTTCATTTTCTCACTCAAGAACCCAAAAACATCTTCTCTACACCTTACACTATATCTCTAGTTTCTTCACTTAAAATTGCATTAGAAAATTCATATGTTTATATTTCCAAAATCACATTTTATTTCATAGGTATTCAAATCTTGTTCAAATCCCATTAAAATTTTAATCTATCTTAGATGGTTCCAGTCCCATTCCATTTTCCAGGCTAGATCCAAGTCACTTTGAGGAATCCCTTTGACCTCGAGCCAACCTCAGCATGTCCGCCTGAAATTAGATAAATAATATATAAAAAACTTATTTATTATTTCTAGGTCTTTTAGCATTAAAATAAATTCTAGAAAACATTTAAAAATATTATTAATCTCTTTTTGTCATTTTTATCTTTTAATGTAATTCTATAAAATATATAAATTCTTATTAAAATATGGTTATATTCTAAAATTAAATAAATTTCTGGTAAATTTCATACCTTTTAATTGAAAATTAATTTATAAAATATAGAAAAACTCTAAAAATATCATTTTGAGTTTTGAGGTTATTTATTTCATCTCCAATCCTATAAATAATATCAAATTAATTTACTGCTTCCCTGTGGATTGACCCCATACCTACTCTACATTATTTCTATTTTTTTGAGTAGAAATTCATTATAAATGTTGTTCTTTTAAGTATAAATTTAAACAACAACAAAAACCCTAAATTTAGACTTTTCACCTCCCCCAGCTACAAATAAGCATAGTTCCTAATACGTTAAGAAAATAAATTAAAACATCTTAAACATGATAACCGAGGGGTAATCTTCTTCATCTTCATGCATATTTTTGATTTTCGAATATCTGTGTTTTTTCCAATGCAATATAGTTATCATTGAATCAAACATTGGAAAATAAAAATAGTGCCAAGAAAATAAAAGGAAATAAGAGAAAAAAAAAGATAAAAGCAGAAAATCCTGAAAATAAATATTATTGTCATCAATAAACTATTAAAAACTGAATCCAGATAGATAAACTAGAAATAAAGTTTATTTCCTGGCTTTAAGGAACTTATATTGTCAAGTTGGTTTCAAAATTAGCTTTCCTTAGGATTTTGATTGCGTGGATATTTTTAATGGAGGATTAAGCATGAAATATTTGAATTTTAACTCTTTCAAAGACAAACCAATTTAGGATAAGAAACATTTTTTTAGAGACAAAGGGGTATGAAACCGACTTATGATAAAACCAACTTTCAAGGATAACTCTTTCAATAGATCGGGTATGACCATGTTGTGCTATACAAAATATTATTTTGCTTCTCTTCAAGCTGATTAGCTGATATAATGGCATGCCATTCAATTTCATATCATTGATCATTTCAGTTGTATCGTTCATATATTTTGAGGAAGTATCATAATTAGAGTGTTCATGGAAAAATCAAGTACAGATTCATGAGATTCTAATGCAAATTTACATCCCCCATTTTATTTACGACTTTGTTCATCCAAAAAAACTGTCATATCTCCTTATGCATATCTAGAGTAATGGTAATCTCAATTTTAGGGTTAAAATTTGTCGTTGGTGATTGAGATTATTCAATAAAATATATTTGACCGTACTTCAAAATACTTAGTTAGTGATGAGTACGGATCGTCTCCACAGGGAATGATGATTAAGGAATTACTTTCTTAAACTAGTGATGATCAATGAGTGATTGACAAAAACACAATTCAAGGATATGAGCGAGTGATATCGATTAAGAAGTACTTAATTTATATCTTAATTTAACTTAAATAAAAGAGTAAGTGATTGTGACGGACACGATAATGAACGATGGTATGAAGGAGGATAGTGGTTGGATATGGAATGGTACGATGGCAAGGATGGAGAGATGAGAGAGTGGGGATGTAAGTAAGTGAAGTGATAAATGAAACGTTGATAAAAAAAACTATAACTATGATAACGATGATGTTGGGAGAGAAACAACGTAAGGCGAAGACACTTACCTTAGATCCTTACATTCCGCCAGGATCACAGCGATTTGCGAGTGCAGGTAAGCTCCCCCTCTTCTCTTTTGTCTCTTTCGACACACCCAAGACACCAAGAACAATCTTGATGGATCTCAAAACTCACTCTTTCAATCAGCCCACAAAAGTAGGAAGCAAGTTCAAGATGATTTTTACAATGATCCAGGCCTCTATTTATAGATTAGAGGGTACGGATAGAAAGTGGAGGGGAAGATCAAAAGTTTTGGCTGTTGGAAGTTGAAGCAATCCTAGCCTTTAATTTCTTCTCTCTCCTCATCAATGTCATCAGTTTCGTGCCTGTTAAGAAGTCAAAGCACTTGGTATTCTGTGGCTTTTCGTATTCTGTGGCTTTTCATATTCCATGGCTTTTCGTATTCCGTAGCTTTTTGTATTCCACGACTTTTCGTATTCCGTGCCACATGTAAAATCTCTTTCTTGATGCTGACGTGGCGGCGCATCGGCACGCCACGTCACCCTATGCCATAAAAAAAACAAAATACTTAAAATTTCATATTAAATCAAATAAAAGCCCAAAAAATACGTATAAATATATACTTTGACTCAGAAAACTCATATCTTTCCAAATTTAATATCCACAAATTCCATAAAAATCATATTCTGTCTCAAAAGTTATTTTCTTTTAGAATATACTGTTAGAAAAATCCTAAAAAATACAGAAAATTCAGAAATTTGTTCTAAAAATAGATTTAATCATTTTAAGCCTGATAACATGCAAAGATGAGTAATTTAATGCATAAATACACATAAATATAAAAATATAAGGCACTAGAAATGCATGTTATCAAGTAACATCATTATCTCCTTATTCAAACATCATATGGATTTCACAATATATTTCATCCACATTACCCCCGAGATATTATGTATTAAGTTTTCCTCCAAATATGATGAAAATATAATATTGATAATGTTGATGATGCTCAATTTGAATGATAATTTAAATGCATATTTTTTGAGGATTAATATAAGCTTGAGGAAGGGTCGATTAAAAATCTAGTACATAATACTTTCTTCATATCTTTCTCCAATTATGCTTCTTTGAGCTCATATGTGCCCTTCTCTACTTGTTGGGAATCTTGATTACATGTTTTTTTTTAACATTCATGATGATATTCTCCCTTATTTTCCCATTGAAGCTGAAAATCTTGACATTCTTCTTCTGCATTATCATCTGCACAGAAAATTGAATAATTTGAAGGAAAATTTTATAATTTCCATGACTTCTCTTTCTGCTATTATGATCATGATTTTGTTCTGAGTTTATGTCATCCCCTTCTTCTTCATCTTCCATACGTTCTCTATTGAAATGATCATCACTGAAATAAATATAACAAGAATTATTTTGTGCAGAGTTAAACTGCAATCCTAATCATCATCTTTTTTTATTTTTGCTTAATTAATCGTAAGCCCTCTACCAATCAATAATCTACAAAATTTTATTCTTCAACATCACAATTAAAATAGAATGGCATTAAATATTTTCACTTAAAATAGAATTTCTCAGAGCAGTTTCATTCTTCAAAATATCTCAGTAAAAAACAACATATATCATCTTTATCCAATTATTTTCAAAAGATTTCTTCTCTTAGATATAAATCTATATATTTACGATATATATTTCTAATAAAAAATTTGAAGCGACCGAATTCATAAAAGATATTCATACTTGATATCATCTTGATGCCTCAAAAAATGTTTCCTTAATCAAGCTGTAAAATTATTTTTTTTTAAAAACAGAAACTCTAATTATGATAATAATTTTCATGTGTTCTTAAAGGCATCTTAGTGAATATAAATTATCAGGATTTTTATGAAAAAACATTACTGTAGTTCCCATCATTAGGCACACAGTTTTGATAATGATCTAATATTTTAATTTATGTATCAAATTATGTCAATAAAATCTGATTCCATATTTTATTTTTGTCTATTATCTAGGTTTGTGCTTGGTCTATTCAATATTTATTGTTGAAATGATAAAATTGTAATTTATTTTCCATATCTAACTTTATGTTGTTATTGACTTTTGATACTGATCCACTTTGTCTCACAGTCAACCAGATTTTTTTCACATCTTCTTGGAATAAAATAAATGACTTCGCCGAATAAAATAGTAATTTTTAGATGAAATTGAAGGAAAAGAGAACACCAAGACACATCCTGGACCAGAAAAATAAAAATAATCCACGGCCCAGATGATAAAAAAGGCCCAATACACAAGAAGTTAAATCTTCATGGCCATTTTAGCTCTTCTTAAAAAGCCAATAAAATTAAGGGAAGAATGCTGAAAGTAACCCCCTAATTGAATTTGAAAATTCCATTTTCAAACATGTGAAGGAAGGTATTTGGATCAAAGATTTATGTCAAGTAATGGTCGCTCTCGAAATATGTAGAATTAAATCAGAAGGCTTGAATATTAGGGGCATTCCTATTTAAGCTATTACCCTCAGATTTTGTAAACATCTTGGATTTCTGCTTCCGACTTGTTTTTGGAAGCCTAGTGCATCAATTTTATTTAAGATATTTTTTTATTCAAGAGTATGAGAGAGAGAGTTGAACTTTTATTGGGATTCTTGTAGAAAAAAGCTCCATTTGACCCTTCAAGGAAGTGACAACAAGGTTTGTGTAATCTCCCAGATATTTGATTTGAATTTTCCAAACTTTTTCTCTAGCAAACATTCCAGAGGATAACCTAGATGAACAATTTTTATGGTATCAAAACATGCTAAAAATTACAAATGTATCAAAAGTTAAATTATTTATCATCCAGTACATGTCACAACCTCATTCAGTCTTTGGATCTGGGCTTCATGAACACAACCACCCCATAACTTTGTCTTTGGAGAGCCAGCAGAAGGCATTTTAATTTATGTAATTTAATTTCATGCTCTAAAAAATTCAAAACATTCTTAAAATATGTTCAGGATTATTAATATTTGTTTCACATATTAGCAAATGGTTTTAACGATTGTCCATTCATTCGAACTTTTCTTTCTAAAAAGTACTTCAAATAAAAATAAATGTTAAAATACCTCTAAAAATATTTTATATTACATACTGAAAAATTTTTAATATCTCCTTACATGCTCCATGATTCAAACCTTTCTGTGTAGAAAAGAGATAACATATATAAAATATTATAGCATAAATTAGATCCTTAAATTGCGGCGACCACAACTGCGAATCGGTACCGGACGTGCCTCCACCTCCACACAAGATATCCCGTGTCTTGACACATCGTCAATGCCAAATCTAGAACTGCCCTTTGACGTGACACATCGACACCATCAAGGGAAGACCTTCAACCTCCTGCCTGCGCTCCTGTCGACAACCCTTCTTGTGTCAATCGCAAGAATCGCCCAGGTTGCCTCCCGGCCGCCGTCTTCGCCCGAGCACACATGGTCGCCTCCCATGCCTGTGCACTCTCAGCCACCGCTCGTGCTTGAGCGCGCATGTCCTGCGCTTAATCGTCGCCCACGCCCAGGCCACCTCCCGACTGCTGCCCTCGAGTGAGCGCCCACGGCCGCTGCCCGCGCCCAGGCTGCCTCCTTGCTGCCGCCTTCGCATGAGCGCCCACTGCCGTTGCTCACGCCCGACGCTCTCGACCACCGCTTGCGCTCGAGCGCACACGATCGTGCACGCCCTGCGCTTGGTCGTCGTCGGCGCCTATTTATACCCAATTTAGTGTATACTTTCATAACTTAATTCAAATAGTGTACACAACAAAAAACTATGGGCCATCCAGAATGGGCCCCAACTAGGCCCCCTTTCACAGCTAGAGCAGTTGGTAATCGACTGCTCATATGGGCCCATAACGGGCATTTTGGCCGCTCTCAATTGGGCTGCACGGGGCCTCATGATTGGCCCATAATGGGCCACTCAGATGGGCCTTTCTGAGGTGGTAACCACTTTAGGTGGTCACTGCCTCCAACAGTCAGCACCTTAGTCAAATTATGCAAAATTTTGGATATTGTACAGCAAAATCATACAAAAGTTCTCTCTTTCCAGATTATTTCATTGTTCATACAATTGTAGTATTATCATTTCATTCTCACATGAATATATTCCACACGACAACAATATATAAAATGTATAATTTGATTTGAGATGAAAATTATTTATTCTTCAGAACAGAACACAAGTTGGCTTTGATGTCAAATGTTAGACCGGCAGGAAAAACACAAGTTATTCTTTGTCAATTCTTAAGGATTAACAAAGTTGCAAATCTCAGCAGTTGCATTTGCGAGTGATTTATATTCTGTGTCTGTACTTGATCTTGCCACCGTAGCTTGTTTCTTTGAACTCCAAGACACAAGATTTTTCCCTAAAAATACGAGATAACCTCCTGAAGATCTTCTGTCATCACGATCACCTGCCCAATCAGAGTCACTAAAAGCACTAATTGATGCCTTAGAATCTCTATGAATTAGTAAGCCATATAAGATACTCCATTTTAGATAGCGAATCAGATGCTTTAGAGAAACCCATTTATCTGAATTGGGAGCGTGCATCTTTTGGCAAGCTTTATTTGCTGCAAAAGCTATATCAGGCCTTGTCAGAGTTAGGTACTGAAATGCACCAACTATTTGTCGATAAAAAGTTTCATCCAGTGGTTTATTGTCCTTTTTAGATGTTGAAGATAAGGCAATTACAGTAGGCAATGGTTTTGAATTTTCCATATTTGCTCTTTGGAGAATAGATAACAGAAATCTGGACTGTGTTAAAATAAAACCCTTTGGATGAGGGATTAACTCAATGCCTAAAAAATATTTTGCAGGTCCAAGATCACGGATAGCAAACTGTTATTGCAATTGATGAACTACATGTTTAATATATTCAGAATTAGGTGACATAATGAGAATATCATCAACATAAATCAAAAAATAAAAATATGATTTTTGTCATCTAATTTGAAGAATAAGGATGTATCAGTTTTTGAACCAGAAAACCCCAGTATTCGTAAAGAAGCGGTTAGTTTAATAAACCATGCACGAGGAGATTAATTTAAACCACAGATTGATTTTTTAAGTAAGCACACAAAATCAGGATAAGTAGAGTTTTTAAAACCTGGTGGCTGCACCATGTAGATTTTTTCTTCTAATTCTCCATGCAGGAAGGCATTTGATACATCAAGTTGATGTATCTTCCAGCGATTGATAATGGCAATTAAGAGTAATAGTCGAATAGTAGCATGCTTAATAACAGGACTAAACGTTTTGTTAAAATCAAAACCTTCTTGCTGATTAAAACCTTTTGCCACTAGGCAAGTTTTATATCTATCTATCTTTCCATCGGATTTGTATTTTAGTTTATACACCCACTTACATCCAATGACATGTAAATTCTGATGTTTTATTTTGAACTAATGCTTCATATTCTGTTTTCATTGCTTGCATCCAATTTTTATCTTTGGATGCTGCAGTATATGAAGTAGGTTCAACAACACTCAACACTGTATATAAAAACATTGGAATAGGATGTTTTACAGCTGTGAGTGATAATGTGTATTATCTTGACAATACACATCTTTGAGACTTCGTACTTTGATCTTAACACTAGGTTCAGGCGTGTGATCCAATGTACTGGAAATATCCGTAGAGTTAATATTTTCATCTTCATCAGCAATTGAAACTTCATTGACTGATGAAGCATTATTTTGATCATTCTCAATGTTCTGCGGTGAACTTGAGTGAAGATGTTGACCATTATCATTTAACACATTATCATGTGTTGATGATAATGTCTCTACTGTTTTGTCAATTCTTGGAATATTTAAATTTGTATTAGGACTTGGTCCAACTATCCTAAATAATTGTTCGACGTAGATGAAAATGGAAAAATATGTTCATCAAATAAGACGTGTCTTGATATGTAAAATTTTACTTGCCTTCATCGAATAGCATCTGTACCTAGAATGCATGGAGCTATAACCCAGTAGAACACACTTCTCTGACCTTGAGTCGAGTTTGTGCTGAGCATAAGGTCTTAGGTATGGATAACACTGACAACCAACGGATCTTAAGAAAAAATAGTCAGGTAATCTTTTAAAAAAAGCTTCAAACGGAGATTTATTTTTTAAGATAGGAGTTGGTAACTTGTTAATAAAAAATACAGCTGTAGCTACTGCTTCATCCCAAATTTTTTTGGCATGGAGGCATTATTAAGCAAGGCTAGAGCTGTTTCTACAATATGTCTGTGCTTCCTTTCAGCTGTTCCATTCTATTCAGGAGTGTGGGGACAAGACACCCAGTGAATGATTCCCTGTTTTTTAAAGATTGGGTGAGGAGACTGATGCTCTCCTCCCCAATCTGATTGAAAACTTTTGATTTTAGTGGAAAATTGATTTTCCACTAATTTCTGAAATTCTTGAAACTTATCCATTACTTCATTCTTTCTTTTTAAAAGATATAACCAGGTATATTAATGTAATCATCAATGAACACCACATAATATGAAAAACCAAGATTCGATAAAACTAGAGGACCCCATAAATCAGAGTGAACACGGTCAAGTGGATGTTTAGCACAATTTTGAGTAGAATAAAGTGGTAGTCTGTGTGACTTTGAAACTCTACAAGCATCACAATCCATCTGTTTCAAACTATTTGAAAAGGGGATTCCGAATTTTTTGATAATTTGACTCAAGACTCGAAACTGAAGGTGACCAAGCCTTGACTGCCACATTTCTGGATTTGCTTTTTCCCCAATTAGTGCCAAGGGTTGACTCTTCTACGGCTCCAAACAGTAACATCCTTCCCTGATTGTTCCCCTTAGCAGAATGTTGTTGGTTTTCTTGTCCTTCACAAGACAACATGAGGAATGAAATTCAACAAAAACATCATTGTCTAAGGTGAGTTTGTGAATAGACAATAATTTTTTTGTAATTCCATGTACGTGTAAAACATCTTTAAGAAATAGCCTTTTATTGAAAGTTGAAATTTTAGATGAACCAATAGACAAAATTTTCAAACCTGTTCCATTACCCATTTGTAGATGCTCGCTTCCTTGATAGCTTGTTGGATTTGCAATCAGGCTTGAATCTGTTGTCACATGATGGGTGGTTCCATTGTCTGGAAACCACAAATTATTTTCAGAGGTACTTACAGTGTAAGCTTGCGGAGGAGGCTGGTGACTAATTCTGCTCCCATTTTGCAGCTTTGTGAACTCCTGGCATTCTAAGGCTCTATGCCCATATTGGGAGCAAATCTGACACCTGGGTTGAAACTTGTTGTTTCTTCCTCTCCCTCTTCCACGGTTGTAATTTGATCCTTTTGATTGATAGTTGTCTCCGCGTTGATTCTGTTCTGAATTTTCTGGAATTGTCTATTGTTAGCCATCGGTGGGAAGCCACCTGAGCTCGCCTTTTCTTGATAATCAAGATAAACTTCATGTGACTTAAAGTTAGTCACAATTTCTTCAAAATCCATATGAGCAAGATTGGCATTAACACAGAGAAAAAATTGACTGTATTCAGTTCCAAGTCCTCTAAGAAATGTGTAATTCTTTGTGTCCTCATCAATCTTTGCTCCAGCTGATTCTAGCGGTTCCAAAATAAATTTAAAATTTTTCACATAATCGTTTATTGTCTTTGTACCTTTCGTGATTGTGTGGAATTGTCGATGAAGATCCATGACTCTAGCTTTGACCTTGCTGGAGAAAGTGACTTTGAGCAAATTCCAGGCTTCCTTTGTGGTCGTGGCTATGCTAATACAGGGAATTACTGGTTCGGACATGTGTGGAAAGTAGAAACCCAAGAACCTTTTGATCATTCCTCCAGCAGAGTTTGTAATCTGGGACAACCAGGTACAAGGGAGGAGGATCATCTTGAACAAACAAAATCAAATCATACCCATTTAGAATTGGGAAGACCAAGCTCTTCCATGCTTAGTAATTTTCATCATTGAGCCTGACAAGTACTGAGGCTCCTGGCGGAATATTCACCGGGACCTGTCCTTTGGTGATGGCGATTCTTGCAGCACCGGGCGAGGCTGTAGCTGACCCTCCAGCGGAAGCATTTTCAGCCCTGGTGATCACTTGCTCTGATACCATGTTGAAATTCATGGTGTCTTGAACGCAGACGAAGAAAGAAGAGAAAGAGTGAGGAGAGAAAGAAGAGAAAGAAGACAAAAGAAGAAGAAGAAGAAGATCGTTGTTTATTCCGCAAAGCTTTCAATCTTACATTCGTATTATTTATATTACATATAGAGTAGTTATAAAGAACTTCTGTTTCATATATCTGTTGTAGCAGTTTTACAACGGATATAATATGTAGTTTAGTCCCAATCATTATAACAAGTTGGGTGCACCCATCACAGCCATCGATCGGTGCCGTAGACCCATCTGTTATAACGGATACCTTGTGATATAATCTCAACCCTTCTAATTCCCTATGGTTAGATCCTAGCCGTCTATGTTGCATCCTAATCTATCTTTGATCCTAACCATCTAAGTTTAATCGTAATCTATATTTGAACCTATATTTAATCCTATTCTCTAAGCCTTTAACGATTTTATAATATTCATTCATTTTACTAACTAAACTTGTTTACGTACCTAACAGGAAGTCGATGGCGAGATCACTGGCGAGATAAGGAGTGATAAAGGAGTAAAACTCCTCCTTTATCACTCCTTTCTATTCCCTCTCTCTCTCTCTCGCGTTTCTAGTCACACATCTTTCTATCTCTCTCTCATTACTCATCTCTCTGTCTCTTTTCCCCTCTCTTTCTCTCGTTATCATCT